>NC_048302.1:22478219-22600500 GCF_013100865.1 Trachemys scripta elegans | reverse complement strand
TTCAGGGAAAGCCCCTGGTGGGCCGGGCCGTTTTGTTTACCTGCTGCGTCCGCAGGTTTGGCTAGTCGCGGCTTCCACTGGCCGCGGTTCGCCGCTCCAGGCCAATGGGGGCTGTGGGAAGGGCAGCCAGCACATCCCTTGGCCCACGCTGGTTCCCGCAGCCCCCATTGGCCTGGAGTGGCGAACCGCGGCCAGTGGGAGCTGCGATCAGCTGAACCTGTGGACCCGGCAGGTAAACAAGCTGGCCTGGCCCGCCAGGGGCTTTCCCTGAACAAGCGGTGGGCCGGCTTTGAGAATCACTGATCTAGTCCATCCCCCTGTGCTGTGGCAGAATCAAATAAACCCAGACCATCCCCCACGGATGTTTGTCTAACATACAACAGGGATTCCACAACCACATTTCAGAACAGCCAAACAAAGTCACACATCTAGGAACAAAGAATGCAGGCCATATTTACAGGATAGGGGACTCTATTGTGGGAAGCACTGACTCTGATAAAGACGTGGAGATCATGGTGGCTAATCAGCTGAACATGAGCTCCCAGTGCAACACTGGCTAAATGGGCTAATGTGATCCTTTGAGGTATAAATAGGAGTAGGAAGCTTATATTACCTCTGTATCTGGCACAATACAATTGCTACTGAAAATTCTGTCAAGATCTGGTGTCCTCAATTCAAGATAGATGGTGGTAAGTTGGAGAGGGTTCAGAGAAGAGCAACAAAAAAGGATTCAAGGATTGGAACACATGCCTTATGGTGAAAGATGCAAGGAGCTCCATCTATTTAGCTTAAAAAAGAGAAGGTTAAGGAGTGACCTGATGAACACAGTCTTTAAGTATCTACATGGGAAACAAAAATTTGATAAAAGAGGGCTCTTCAATCTAGCACATAAAAGTATAACAAGATCTAATGGTTGGAAGCTGAAGCTAGACAAATTCAGATTAGAAATATGATTTTAAAAATTATCAGTGAGGGTAATTAACCACTGAAACAACTTACCAAGGGTTGTGGTGGATTCTCTATTACTGGAAAATTTTAAATCACAATTGGATGTTTTTCTAAGAGATATGCTCTTGTTTAACAACAGATACTTGACTCAAAGCAGAAATTAATTAATGGAAGCCCTAAAGCATGTTTTATGCAGGGAGGTCAGACTAGATCAGGGGTCGGCAACCTATGGCACACATGCCAAAGACGGCATGCGAGCTGATTTACTGTGGCATGCTCCTGCCGGCCTGGGGTCCCAGCCGCTGGCCCCGCTCAGCCCGCTGCCTGCCTGGGGTTCCATCCGCCGACCGCTGTAAATGTAAAATGTATTACTGGCACGCAAAACCTTAAATTACCGCAAATAAGTGAAGACTTGGTACACCTCTTCTCAAAGGTTGCTGACCCCTGGACTAGATGATCACAATGGTTCTTCAAAATCTATCAGTCTATGAATGAGGTTACCCTGTGCATAGGTGCTGATTCCGTGGGTGTTCCGGGGCTGGAGCACCCACGAGGAAAAAATGGTGGATGCTGAGCACCCACTGGCAGCCCCCCATCAGCTCCCCCGCACGCCCCCCAGTGCAGCAGCCCACCTGCTGGCAGGCCTCATGGATCAGCGCCTCCCCCTGCCTCACGCCCATGGCAATCAGCTATTTCGTGGGATGCAGGAGGTTCGGGGGGAGGATACAGCATGCTCAGGGGAGGGGGCGGAACTGGGTGGGAAGGTGGGGCAGGGGTGGGGCCTTGGGGGAAGGGATGGAGTGGAGGTGGGCCTGGGGCAGAGCCGGGGGGTTGAGCACCCCCCGACACTTTGGAAAGTCGACACCTGTGACCCTCTGGTTCCAGAAATTGACAGTAGTTCAAATCTGATGCGTACAGTAGATCACTAAGACACGTCTGTCCCCTTTTATCAAAGTCCTGTAATAATTAAAACATGTACTGGTACTTGTGGAAACAAAACCCAGTCAAATTACTTAAGGTCCATATTAAAAGGGATTATGAAAATAAGTGTATAATGAGTAAATTACTAAATGAATTAAGATTTACTAGACATGTAAGCTATAGGTAGGCAATTAACAGAAAAGAGTTATCCTAAAGGGCCTATAATGCACATACCAAAGATTTAAGACACACAAAACATACACCGTGTCATAAAAAGATCTTGTTGGAAAGCTGTATAAAGCTTTTAACGAGAAGATAGCTGTGACCTTAGCTAAGGAGGGGCTAGTGCTCCTCCATAATGAGTGTGCTGTCTACATCCGCCTTGTGACCTTTGTGGCTTTTAACAATGCATAGGTGTTCCAACTGGCAGACTGCCCCGACACTGGAAACTCATTTCCAGCTGCCCACGTGGGAGAAGACTCAGCTTTAGATAAGCTGCGCAGATGGGATTTGTTTAATCATCTATGTATTTCCCCAGCTTCACTAACTGATTCCCTCTTGTCCAAAAGAAAAACAAGCCAGCCTCAGCTAAATTTTGTCAGGTTTTATTTTCTGCATTGATGACTAAAGACTATAAAAGGATAATCCTTGGATAAAAAGGAGGGGAATATGAAGTGCTTTTTTTCTGCAATTCTGCTGCTCCTTGCTGAAAATGCAGGAATTGAAATTCCTTTTCAACAGATAGCTAAAAAACTGTACAATTTAAATAATTGTTCCTTAACTCACTGGGACAGCAGGAGAGTATCCACCTCGGCCATGAGGCTCTCAGTTACTGATCGTGGTCTATAACTATGTCCTCAGCTACATTTCCCATGGAACAGGACACCCAGTGCTTTCACAGTCTCTCGCAGGGCAGTGAGATTAGATGCCACTGCTGTTCTTGAAAAAGAAGCAATGTCCTTTACAGGGGATGGCACACACGAGATCAGCTGCTTTAATTTGTTCCAACGGCCTATCACCTCATGAGATGGCACAGAAGTTCCTTCTTGGCTTCCCTGCTGGAGAAAGAGGAGGAGGACTAGGAATAGGTTTCTAAAGGGCTTTCCGGGAACGTATCACGTAAGGAATGACTGTGCCAGTCGATGTGCCATGGGATCAGGGTAAGACATATGGTACAAAAGTTCACTGGGTTCTTCCTCTGCACCACTCAGTTCAAGTTCCAGAATACAGGACAGCAAGCAAATAAAAAGTCTGGTTTTGCACAAGTCTTTTCAAAAGTGGGTTTTTTCCTTAGCCCTGCAAGCTGATGAAGTCCCTGTATGTTCATGTCTAGTGAAATTTCTCACGCTCTTCTAAAAATGATTATAATGTTATAAAACTATTCACACATCTCTCTCTCTCACACACACACACACACACAAACACACACACACAAATTTTAACAATTCTGCATTGTAAAAGCAGCGGGGGAAAAGTATCCAATACCCAAGTAAAAGCAAGTATCAGTGACAAATTTTAAAACTTCCCATTCAGGGATGATCCATGTAAATTCTCTGCATAAAATCCTCCCCCCAGCCCCCAACTTCATCCATTTTACTGTTTCCCATTCCCAAAATAACTCCCACAATCATGACACACAGACCACTCACAAAACACTCACTCTTTCTCTCGTGCTCCGGACCTCATATCTCTCCACCCACTATACTTCCTAAAACACCTCATAGAAGTTTTTAAGGTGTCAACCCATCAGGCAATTAATTCTTATGGTAGTAGTAGTGGTGAACGATGATGATCATCCTGTGGAAACTGGCTGGGTGAAGGAGAATGTATTGGGTGTCTGGTGGTAGGCTGGACGGAAAGTGACTGAGTAGCCTGTTGGGAATGTGTTCCTTTGGTTCTAGAAGTGAGCAGCTCTCCCCTGACTACTGGTAGTTTCCTGTAGCTGGTGACAATATATAAGGCTCTCTCTCTCTCTCCAGATGATTAATGAGAAGGTCAGGTCAATGTGGGTGTGAACAGTTCCTAGCTCGTGCTGGAGGAAGTGTGGGGCTCCAGACTTGCTCCCAGTACCAGCTCTTCACACTCCAGGCTGGGGCTGGGCAAGAAGGCACCACTGATGGAAGGAGTGGGGCTGCAGACTCAGGTTTAGGGCAGCAACAGCAGTTTAGCTCCGGCTCCTCTTTTCGTCTCACTGCACTGAGCTGCTCCTGGGAGGGAGTACGTTTCTGAGAGCTGTTTGGTATGTGTGTACCTGGGGAGGCTGAAACCTGGAGAATTTATGCAAATGATGCAATGGTTCAGTTGACACATCTGAGGAATACATATGACCCCACTGGCCTGCTCTTGGTTTGCTTTTTTCCATTTTCATTTTCTACTCCTGCCCCCTCACCGCAGGACCTGTTGCTCTGCTACAGTAACAGGAATAGCACAGCAGTCAGTTAAAATAAATAATTTTACTAGCCATTTAGGTGCCCTAGAGACAATGAGAGATAAATACAAACTTACGGTAAACACTTGGAAATAGGACTTTAAAACCATTGTTCATTGACACCTGATTGGGGGAGGGGAGGTGTCTCCTGTCAGAAACTTCAGCAGCCACCAAAAGAGGGCAAGCAAATAACATAGACATCCGGGGGGGCTGATGAGGGGGCAACCATATCCCTGAGATTTCTGGTTCGTTCAGGGGAGACTGTCTCTGGGTGCTGGTTCAGACTCACCTGCTTAGCTCAGTGAGAGATGGGATCCTCGAGGCCTATTCCAGGCCCTGCTCTGCCACTGCTGCTGGCCCTGCTCCTCTCACCACAGCTCTCACTGTGAAAGCCCCTCCCAGCTACACATGGAGAGCTACGCTCGCTACCTGCAATACAATGCATTATCTCTGTGCTCTGAAAAGAAGTGGGGGCAAGATGCTCTGCCCACATGATTCTAGTCTCTCTGGCCTCAACTAGGTTGCACCGCCCCTAGATTAAAGCAGCCGAGCTGAGACTACAGAAAGCAGAAGCATTTGAGAGTACAGCATCTTACCTCCACTTTCTGTTTAAGTCTCCTTGTTTTCCCAGGAGATTCAGACTCCTAATTAGGAGCGTAAGAGAGAGCTCCCGAAATCAGGAGCCCGCCAGGAAAGATAGACTTCACAGGTGTGTGTAGCAGCATTTACTGCAATCGTACATTCAAATACATGTGCAGGTGGCTAGTTATGCATCTAGGTATCCGTTTCAGAAGGTAAGGTCTTGGTTCAGAAGTTATTTGGCCTGTTATGTCAGAGCAGGTGGTCATAATGGTCCCTTAAAATCTATGAGTCTATTAATCTAATCCTGAGTGGTGTCTTTCCATGCTACATGTAGCATGGAATACAAATATTCCATGTAATACAAATAAATAAAACAACACACAAGATCCCATAGCGGTATGACGCTTCTAGATCGAAAGCTAACTACTCCTCTAGCGCAGTGGCACAGAAGATTAAAAACAGACTTTTTTCATGCAGACTAAGAGCATATTTAACATTAAGCAGATTTAATATCGATTTTGGTTGAAAATAATGAACAATTATGCTCTCCGGGGTGGGGAGGGTTCACCACTGGGCGAAATGCTTATGCAGACAAGGCCTTGAACCATTTTTATAACCTTCTTGAGCACAAGGGACAGCTACAAAGTGGCTGGGGAATGCAGAGGTTGTGTGAGGATAGTGCCACAGACAGAGCAGCTTTCCCAAAGATAGTGAGGAAAGACAAGATAAGGGTGAGCCCATGATGACGGGAAAGCCATTCTCTGGTTGCTAGTTAGAGCTGGCAGAATGCAAGGGCAAGCAAATACTTTCAGCCACTGCAATGTAAGCTTGCCGTCAGAGCTAGCGGGATAATTCTGCCTCAGTCAGCCCCGACGATGCCATCCCTGAGTGCAATGCTACATTCACATTGATTGGCTAGTATGAGCTGATTTTGCCTGCCTTTGCGATGACAAACACTTTGAATATTAACTGCTGCAGGTGGGATTTTTGAAAGTGCTCATCACTCACTTAACTCTGCTCCTAGCAATGACAACTGTAAAACTCCCCGATTTCAGAGGGAGCAGAGTTCGACCAACACTGAGCACTTTGGAAAAGTCCACTCTAATGGTCAGATTTTATTCTGCACCCAGCAGCTCCCATTGTTAAAAATCAAGCCCTAACTGTTACAATTACAAACAGTTTCTTTTTTAATTGATGTGACGAACACTGACAAATACATGTCACTTTGAAAAGGTCCAATCTTCATTTCCATCTAGAATTAAAAGAGACAATCCTACAAAAATGTATTTTTTATTGATTAAAAGCTAATCCGTCGCTCTATGTATTTACAGCACGTTGTTTACTCTGGAGTAGACAGTATGGAAGCGGATGAGCTGCAACTGTTTACAAGAAGTTTTAGAAGAATCACACAAAAATCCACTGTTCTCAATCATTTTCCAAAGCAAGCAGCAGATTCATGGATGCCAACTCTGACTAGGATGGGTTGTGGGACAGGTGGTATAATACCCTCCAGAGTTAGTGCCTCTTCCTGAGCAAATGATACACTACACAGGAATGCTCTTTTTGAAGCAATTACCAGACAGTCAAATGGTTCACGAGAGGGGTGTTGGGAGGAAATGACTGGGCTCAGGCTCTGTGGGAAGGCACAATGAGAAGAGTGAGCTGTAGACAGTAACTTGATCTCTGCATTTGGACAGAACTGGCAGTCAGACCAATGCTGGGAGGAGGGGAGACGTAGGCTGTGAGAAACCCTTTGACTTAGGGAATGTCTACACAGCTGATGTAGAAAGTTTCAATCAGCACTGTAAGTGGCAGTGTAGACAAGGCCTTACACATATTAACCCCCCACTACAAGAATCCTGTTTGCCGTTAGCTCTCTGAACCCAAAATTATGGGCTGTTTCTGCTGCACCCTGGCCTGTTTACCTAACCTATTACATTAACAAACATGAATGTTGCTTTCCTGCACAGCTGAATACAATGGTGCCAGCTCAGCAGTGTATTAATCAGTGCCATTCACTGCTACGGACAGTGTTTAAGATTCACATTAGATCCTTAGCTCTCAGGCTGATACAGGCTGCGAGCATTGCAAAAAGCGCACACTTTGCCTCTGAAATCTGAGGCAGAGGAGGTTCTTGTCATTCTGAAGTGGCCATTCTGAACAATTTATGAGTGAACAAGATCTCACTGAGGGGAAGAGCTTAGCTGGATTCAGAAAAGGACCGGCCATTTGCATAGATAACAAGAACATCCAGAGTTACAATAGAAAGGATTAAAAGAACAAAATCAAATCTCAAGTGGTTTGGATGGAATATAAACCCTCATGCTTCAAGGCATAAGATGATCACAAACTAATGAGGGCTTTAAGAGAAAACTTTCCCTACAGACCTGTTATTTTATAACTGCTTACTGCAGTATTTCTTACACCTTCCTCTTAAGCATCTGGTACTGGCCACTGCAACTAGTAATTCCTGAAATGTCCAGACAACATGCCAGGCCTGTGCAGTAATAGATGTTTAGACATAGCAATGATATGAACACTTGAGCCACTCATTTTTAAAATCCTGATTACAATTTTAAAAAGCCAGAGCTGCCCAGAGGGGCAATTACATCTCTAAAAATATTCTGCAATCACTTCATAGAGTCTCATGATACCAACAATCCAAAGTAAGGTAAACAATTCATGGTAAGAAGATTTGGAATAAGTGTGCTAGCTTGTAAGCATCTTGGAGCAGGGAACTTCTTTTGGGATGTGTTTGTAAAATGCTGCATAAATCAACGGTGCGCTATGCAGAGCAATAATAATCAATTTATGTTTGGGTAATTTCTAACAGTAATTTAACTAGAACACATCACCGGACATCAGGAATACCAGGAGAGATGAGCTGGAGTGTCAATGAGAAGTGCAGTCGGGAAAGTAAATGAAATACTTCCCAGGAGGACTGAATTTTCTAACGGACAACCTATCCTAAATTCTCAATTACTGAGGGACAATCTTCACTCAATCATCAATTTGCTTTCTGCAACCAACTCTCTGTATAACTTTTCATGAGTGATGTACCCAAAATACTCGGATGCTAATATCTAAATTGTATCGTTACATTTATTAATCTTATTTGGGTTATTGCTGATTATGTACTATGTATATTGTATTACTTTTAAACCAACCTTTGTACTTTTGAATAATTTAAGCACTACACCCATATGTACAGACACTCTTTTCTTAACCTGTGTATTATATCATTTTAACATTCACTCACAATAAAATCACAGCTTTATGAATTCATCCCCACTTAATCCTAAAATTCTGATGGAGTAAAATAAAATAAGGAAGTACAAGGTCTGTCTTGGGAGACAGACCTGTCCTCGCTTACAGACAACCCCCCAACCTAAAGCAAATACTCACCAGCAACCACATATCACTGAACAAAAACACTGACCCAGGAACCTATCCTTGTAACAAAGCCCGATGCCAACTCTGTCCACATATCTATTCAAGCGACATCATCATAGGACCTAATCACATCAGCCATACCATCAGGGGCTCGTTCACCTGCACATCTATCAATGTGATATATGCCATCATGTGCCAGCAATGCCCCTCTGCCATGTACATTGGCCAAACCGGACAGTCTCTACGCAAAAGAATTAATGGACACAAATCTGACATCAAGAATCATAATACTCAAAAACCAGTGGGAGAACACTTTAACCTGTCTGGCCATTCAATGACAGACCTGCGGGTGGCTATATTACAACAGAAAAACTTCAAAAACAGACTCAACGAGAGACTGCTGAGCAGATATTGATATGCAAACTAGATACAATCAACTCAGGATTGAATAAGGACTGGGAATGGCTGAGCCGTTACAAACATAGAATCTATCTCCCCTTGTAAGTATTCTCACACTTCTTATCAAACTGTCTGTACTGGGCTAGCTTGATTATCACTTCAAAAAATTTTTTTTCTCTTACTTAATTGGCCTCTCAGAGTTGGTAAGACAACTCCCACCTGTTCATGCTCTCTGTATGTGTGTGTATATATATCCCCTCAATATATGTTCCACTCTATATGCATCCGAAGAAGTGGGCAGTAGCCCACGAAAGCTTATGCTCTAATAAATTTGTTAGTCTCTAAGGTGCCACAAGTACTCCTGTTCTTTTTGCGGATACAGACTAACACGGCTGCTACTCTGAAACCTAAGGAAGTACAGAAATCATGAGAGGCCTGGTTGACTCAGTGAATTGGCAATGGGATAACATAAACTTTTGACTGTGGGTCACTAGCCAGATTCCTGCCAAGTCATTAATGACTGGATGTCATTAACAACAGATGGGCATTTGGGAGTTTCCCAGTGATCCACACCACCATAGCACTCGAATCATGCTACTACAATTGACAGAGTGACTAGGGATCAAACAGATATGGAGACAAAACTACTTTTTGACCCCTAAACCAGTGGTCCTTCTGAGTCAAGTTTAAGGCATGCTGCTAATGCAGCGAAGTGCAGATTCCACTACTTGTGGGTAAGCAGACCCTTTCAGTACCCAAATCACTTACAAAAAATAAAAATGAAAATCTGTTTTTCCTTAAGCCATGAGGAAGAAGGATTTTACAGGATTGAAAATGCTCAGATTATAGATACAAGCAAAATGACAGGAGCACCAAGTGACAAGCCTACCCTTCTAACCTCTCTCTTCAATAGACATCCAGCTGACTACCTTGATTAAAAATATCTGTTTGTCATGAGAAATCATAGTTTAACTCCTTCAGCAAACGCTGCACTGCACACAACACACAACATTCCACACCACATTTCTTGCAACTGAACTGGGGAAAGTGGACAAGTAAATACATGATTCTGATTCAGAACTGGTGACCTTTTATACCAGTTTTTACTGGAGATGGCCAGGGAAGATGCTCTCTGGAAAGCACAACATGAAGAAAAATCACACAACTTCAAATGCAAAAATAACTGGTGTATTCGTGTCTGAAAAGGAATCCTGCTACACTGATCTTCAGAGCTGAACAGTGCAACCGGCATATTAGGGAAAACACCAAAAATAAAAGAGAAAAGGATCCACTGATTCTCGAGAATTAAACGTTAAATGGTCAGTACTCTGAACTGTCAATTTTAGCTGCGTATAATGAACTGCTGAGGATGTGCAGAGATGGATAGCTTGGTGTCACGGTTAAAAATCAACTGACTTTTCAAGCATAGGCTGAAACTTCATCAGCCATTTGAGTACTGCCTGCTCTTCTTGCAAGAGCCCATTGATATCTCATGCTTGAAAAGGCCTCCAGACTCTTCAAGGAGGAGTGAAGTTCAATTTAATTAAGGCGAAATGTAGCATCACTACTCCATCTGACTCTTCAGGCACCAAAGTAAGGAGCTCTCACTGGCCTCATGAGATGAAAAGTCTTTCTCCACCAGGGAAAAGCAGAAAGTAAAAAACAATCCTCCCATTCAGTGAGGAAAAGCCTGAACTGTGGAATGAGTTTCATTTCACATTTCTCTTTATGCCTCAACTGGGATAAAGAATCATTCTTAGAATGACATGCTTGTTGGAGCCTCTTGGGCTACATCTACACTGCAAACAACAAGATGCAGCTGGCCCGGGACAACCGACTTAGGCCCCCTGGGCTCAAGCTGCAGGATGTTTCATTGCAGCGTAGACTTGCGCTGCAGTCTGAGCTCTGAGACCTTCCCACCTCACAGGGTCTGAGAGCCCAGGCTCCAGTCTGAGCCTGGAAGTCTACACTGCAATTAAACAGCTTGCAGCCCCAGCCCAAGTCAACTGGCACAGGCCAGCCGCGGGTGTCTAATTGCAGTGTAGACACACCCTTATAGTTCTTGAGTCCCCAGAATAGTTTCCACATCAAGGAAAAAAAGTCACTTTGCACACAAAATGAAAGAAGAATATTTTGTCCAGATCAGCCACTAAAAAGATGAGCCAATCAAATGCAGTCTCACACGTGCAACTATTGATAGACGTTTCTCTCACATGTACAACTGTTAATTCTTTGTCCCATCAAGAACTCTTGCTGTTTCCATTGGTTGAACCTCTACCTACGATGCACTGTTCAGACCACTATATTTAGAATGCTTTTCAGCTCTCCAGCCACCACTGTGTCACCAGAGCAATTCTAGGCAAAGAGACAAAAATATGATTGCTAGAAACAAGAAAGTGCCAATGCCCACACGGATTGCTAGTAAGGTTTTTGAGTCTAGCGTACACACCCTAAGCCCAAAGAGGTAGCAATGTACCTATCCTGGGCTGATGAAGAGGTGGGCCTCTGAAAAAAAATTTTTTTTCAATTAAACCAGGTGAATTACAGGAGGAAAAATAATGTGTTCACATGTTATTTTAATTGACAAGGTGACCTGATTATAGATGGCCAAGGGACAACAAAGGGAAAGTTGAGACCACACCCAACTCCTAGATCACAATCACCTAAGCTGAAGAAAAACATAAATTGCAATAGTCTTTGTTGCCTGTGCCTTGGGAGAATGTAGTTCTTGAAAACTTGTTATATAACAGTTCATACTGCCAGCGTCTCACAATGCAAGAAAGAAGGGAATTGATTGCATATGAGGGTGGAGACAAATGTACTCTCAAAATTAAGTGAGTCAGCTTGGAAAAACTAACTCAACAGAGCCTAAAGCACAGAGAGAGGCAGACACAGAGAAAACAAATCTCAATTAAATGAAAAATAGTACCTCACTGCGTCATTATTTATTAAGGATATTACTACAGCCCCACAAAGGTGCTAGACACTATGCAGACATATAGGAAGATATTCCTTATCCCAAAGAACTTACCACTCTCTATAATCAACCTCACCCTAATTCTTTGCTTCATTGTTGAGAAATCAGCAGCTTTCTCCAAGATTCGGGAGAGCTCAGAGGGCAGGGATTGTTGTTTGGTTCTGATCCCTTATGTAAACCTGTTATAGAGGCTCCTGAGTGATAAGGGAAGTTGTTAGTTTGGGTAATAAATATGTTCCAAATGTAATGCCCAGATAAACTAAAAAAAGGTCTGCTTGATTTGTTCTATCAGCAATAAGTAATCAAGTTCTTATCACATCACATACCACAGAACAATGACAAGTTTTTGCTTGTGTTGCTTTTAAAGGAGAGTTGCTAAAAAGAAAACCACAAGAGAGCAAAAGAAAAGGCAAGTGTTTATGTTATGTACATATTTTAAAGTGTACGGATATAGGTATCGACACCTCAGCAGTTTACGGTTCGAACACACAAACATCGTCCTTAAGAACAGGGTGCAGCTATGTACACAAACCCACACCTTGTTTTAACGACATATGAGCATGTGACCAATACGATGGTAGGAATTAGGACAAGAGGCAGTATAAGTTACTTTGTGAAAGAAATGTTGAAGTAAAAAAAGCTTCCCTTTGAAAACATTCGAAGGTTGGAAAGCTACTACAGCGTAGCTCTGCTGGCAAATCCCGCGGTAGCTGAAACTGCAGCCATAAACACGAGTTTGTGATCTATGACACAAGGGGAGAATGGATGGAAAGCACTTCAAAAGCTGGTTTACACTTTATGATCCCCAAGTGACTTCAGACTGACTGCTCTAAGATTTCAGGTCCTGGAATCTGCATGTCATTTTTCTTTCCATTTCCCTGCAGATTTTTTCTCCACCACCTGAATATGTAAATTGGTGATAAGGCAGGTATCTGGAAAAACACTTCTTAGCTGGATAAGCCTGTGTGTAATGGCTGTGTCTAGCAAGTAGGGTGTTAATCTCCCAGTACAGACAGATGTTCTTGAAAATGCTGCCAGGATCAAGAACGGATACAGCCCCAATATGCAATGGCTACGAACGATATGCCGCAAAGCCTTATTAATTGGCAGGGGATTCATGATGGTGATGCTAACAAGTCTATAGGTAGCAAACATCTGGTACTTTACAGAAATATAAACAGCATCCGGAAAGGACCTCTGCTCAACACAACACGCTCCCACCTTGGGCTCTGGCTGTAGGAAGCATTTTTCACTGTTACCTTTGGGCTGTAGAAAGTGTTCATAGACTCATAGACTTTAAGGTCAGAAGGGACCATTATGATCATCTGGTCTGACCCCCTGCATGCTGCAGGCCGCAAGACCCTTCCCTGGACTCTACCGTTGAAGTCCCCAAACCTGTGTTTTAGTGACTTCAATTGGCTGAGACCCTCCTGCTAGTGATCCCTGCCCCATGCTGCGGAGGAAGGCGAAAAACCTCCAGAGGCTCAGCCAATCTGCCCTGGAGGAAAATTCCTTCCCGACCCCAAATATGGCGATCAGTAATACCCCGAGCATATAGGCAAGAGTCTCTAGCCTGACCCTTGTTGGCCATTATGCTATTCATGTACCATTGCTTGGTTTTCCTTGGCTACTATGTTTTATCATTAAACCATTCCCTCCATAAACTTATCCAACTTAATCTTAAAACCAGACAGGTCCGTCGCCCCCACCGTTTCCCTCGGAAGGCCGTTCCAATATTTCACCCCTCTGACGGTCAGAAACCTTCGTCTAATTTCAAGCCTAAACTTCCCCCCGGCCAGTTTGTATCCATTCGTTCTCGTGTCCACATTAGTACTAAGCTGGAATAATTCCTCTCCCTCCCTTGTATTAACTCCTCTGATATATTTAAAGATAGCAATCATATCCCCCCTCAGCCTTTGCTTTGTCAGACTAAACAACCCAAGCTCCTCTAATCTCTTTTCATACGACAGGTTTTCCATTCCTCTGATCATCTTAGTCGCCCTTCTCTGCACCCGTTCCAGTTTGAGTTCATCTTTTTTAAACATTGGAGACCAGAACTGCACACAGTACTCCAAATGAGGTCTCACCAGCGCCTTATACAACGGAAGCAGGACCTCCCTATCCCTACTAGATATACCTCGCCTAATACATCCCAAGACCGCATTGGCTTTTTTCACCGCCACGTCACATTGTCAACTCATAGTCATCCTGCGATCCACAAGGACCTCTAGGTCCTTCTCCTCTTCCGTTACTTCTAACCAATGCGTCCCCATCTTGTAACTAAAATTGTTATTATTCATCCCCAAGTGCATCACCTTACACTTTTTACTATTAAATTTCATCCTATTTCTGATACTCCAATTCACAAGCTCATTCAAGTCTCCCTGCAGAATATCCCTATCCTCCTCCGAGTTTGCAACTCCTCCCACCTTCGTATCATCCGCAAACTTTATCAGCCCACTCTTGCAATCGGTCCCGAGGTCAGTTATAAATAGATTAAATAAGATGGGTCCCAAAACCGAACCTTGTTACGCTTTCTGTTACTGTTATATTTGGGCACATGAAGCTTCAAACTTTTATGTTAAGAGACTTTGGCAGAAGGAGGCCTTTCCTCCTTTGTGACTGAATAAGCTTCATGCACCCTGTTCCTGAAACAAAAGATCCATTTGAACCTCAATCCAAAGCACTTAAGCCATGCAAAACTTTAAGTACACAATTAATCCCAATGAAGTCAATGGGACCAGTGCTTAAAGTTAACCATGTGCTTTGCTGGATCAGAGCCTTATGCATGTTCCTCTTTTCTAACTGGCAGAGCTCTGACAGCCAGTTATACCTATACACTTTCAAAAATGGGAGAAGTCCTACAAAAATATGTGTGTGCGCATGTTTATTCACTTTACCTCTTCTTCCACAGTGCCTGGCTTAAAGTTGTGTTTTTCTGCTACTATATGCAAAGCAATTTTCCCATAGCACATAGTTTTAAAGATGATGTAATTTTTGAGAGAACATATACATTAGGTATTGGCACAGATTGCTGGTACAAACAGTACTCCACCTTTTTTTTTTGAAAGACAAAATTATCTCTTTTTATACATACAGAAATACATCAACCTCAACATAAAATTGTTCTCTATATCAACAGTGAACACTGTGTAGGGCAGGGACTTCAGAAAGGGTAAAATACATATTTTATGCATTGCAATATACCTTGACTGCAAACAATACTTGGCATATTTAAATTTGTAAAGGGAAATCATGCCCCACCAATCTATTAGAATTCTTTGAGAGCGCCAAGAAGCATGTGGACAAGGATAATCCAGTGGATATAGCGTACTTGGACTTTCAGAAAGTCTTTGAAAAGGTCCAACACCAAATGCTCTTAAGCAAAGTACGCAGTCATGGGATAAGAGAGAGGGTCCTCTCGTGGATCAGTAACTGGTTGAAAGATAGGAAACGAAGGAGAGAGGTAATCTGTACTGGGACCTGTGCCATGCAAAATATTCATAAATGATTTGAAAAAAAGAGGGTGAACAGTGAGGTGGCAACATTTGCAGAAAATACTAAATTACTCAAGATAGTTAAATCCAAAGCAGACTGAGAAGAATTCCAAAGGGATCTCACAAAACTGGGTGACAGGGCAACAAAATGGCAGAAGAAATTCAATGTTAATAAGTTCAAAGTAATGCACATAGGAAAACATAATCCCAACTATAGATACAAAATGAAGCGGTCTAAATTACCATTCAAGAAAGATCTTACAGTCATGGAGGATAGTTCTCTGAAAATATCTGCTCAAGGTGCAGTGGCAGTCAAAAAAGCTAACAATATTAGGAACCTTTAGGAAAGGGACAGATAATAAGAGATAAAATATCATATTGCTACTATGTAAATCTACGGTATGTCTATATCTTGAAGACTGTGTGCAGTTCTGGTTGCCCCATCTCAAAAAAAGTATATTACAAATGAAAAAAGTACAGAGAAGGTCAACAAAAATGATTAGGGGTGTGGAACAGTTCCATATGAGGAGAGATTAAAAAGACTGGGACTGTTCAGCTTGGAAAGGAGATGACTAAGGGGGGATATGATTGAGGTCTATAAAATCGTGAATGGTGTGGAGAAAGTGAATAAGGAAGTGTTATTTTAACACAAGAACCAGGGGTCACCTAATTAAATTAATAGGCAGCATGTTTAAAAACAAATGTAAGGAAGTTCTTCTTCACACAACACACAGTCAACCTGTGGAACTCATTGGCAGGGGATATTGTGAAGGCCAAAGGATAACTGGGTTCAAAAAAGAATGAGATAAGTTCATGGAGGATAGGCTCATCAATGGCTACTATCCAAGATGGTCAGGGATGTCCCTAAGCCTCTGACTACCAGAAGCTGGGACTGAACAACAGGGGATGGATCCATTGATAAGTGCCCTGTTCTGTTCATTCCTCTGAAGTATCTGGCACTGGCCACTAATGGAAGACAGGAGACTGGGTTAGATGGACTGGTCTGACCCAGTATAGCTGTTTTTATATTCTTAAATTATTTTCCTATCAATGAAACTACAGCAGAACCTTTTTAAAAAATACCCTGGAATAAATAATATCATACCTGCAAAGGGACAAACTGTACTTTTAACATAAAAGGGTAATAAGCCATTCCACGGCCAACAGTGAACACTGTATCTGGTACCTACTACTTAGGGTTTTAATTACAAGTATACTGTATAATGACAACATAACACTTGTTGAAGTTGTGTTCTAAATACTGCCAAAAACATGAATACAAACAACCTAAGTCTCCTTTTCTTCTTCCTAGAGACACTTTCTGTAAGTGCAGTTGAAAATTCTTGATCCCTATTAAATGTTATAATCCATTACTATGGTGCCAATCTGAAGAAAACCTTCTTTATTAGTGGAATTCAAAAATCAAACCAAAAATGACTTTGGAAAAATTACACCAATTAAGAATTACAAAATTCATTTGTACTCAAACGAAAGCAAAGTGTCCCTTTTCCCGTTAATGATTCAAGCTGAACAATGAGCACCATTGTAGAACAGATTCAGGCAGCTGCGATTGTGGAGGCGGTGGCCTACTAGGTGAGATTACTGGCAAATGGTTAAATCTGACAGCCCACCACGACAGAAAGCTGAGCCACGACTATGCTTCTGGGAAAAATTACTACGGATGAATGTGCTCGATGGCTGAGGGAGAATGCCTCAAACAGAAGGTGAATGTTTTTCCAAACAGGTACTGAGCAGCCTTGTCTGATGAATACTAGAACAGAAGAGAGCCTGGAACACCCCCACCAACAAAAAATGGATTTCTCTGTTTGGTTTGGTTTGCCACATTCCATCTCTCCCCTCCCCCAGAACCAACTTTTCCCCCTCCTCAGTCCAGCTTGCTTCTTTTTGTTACTAGCGGCAGCCACAGGAAGATAGGACCTATGGAAAGGAGCAGGAGCTTCATAGCTCCCTTCCCCAGCAATTCCAGAAGCCCCTTCCCTGTGGAGAAGCAGGGTTAGTGGGAAGGCCTAGAGTCCCTTCCTCCCTCAGACAACAAGAGAGGAAATCTCCAGTGGAGGGGAGATGCCTACTGTGAAGGAAGCTTCACAACTCAGTAGGCAGTGCTCAATGTGCAGTGGCTGCCAGCAGGGGGTGCAGCCGGGCAAGCTTTCAATTGAGAGGGAACCTTGCTTGCAACCATCCTCTCAACACAAAACCATACATGGCAGAATGAGTTCAGGAATACTGTTTCCAGTCCAAATACTTCGCCCAGCTCTGCAAATATTAGAAGCCAAAATATTTGTGTACTGTGCATATGCCAGAGCCACATCATTAACATTACTTTTGAGAAAAGAACAACATTCTCCATCCATTTCTTCAGATCAAAAATCTGAGTTTGCAAACAGGCAATCCTCAGTAACATGAGCACATAAAAACAAGACTTTTTTATGAACTACGACTTAGCATTTCATAGGTAGCTCATCATTTGTTCTAATTAAGACTGTAACTATGCAAGCAGTAAGTGATACTTATGAAAAATCAGCCCCACCCTTTTCCCCCTACCCTAGACATTTGTTACAATCAGTCATTCATTGGGGAAAGGGATTTTCAAAAGTTCAAGGAGTGCTAAAGGAAGATGAAGTGTCTTGAAATTGCCTCAGTCTGAAAGGAATGTTTTGAATATAATTCAATGGAGAGGAGAGCTCAGAAATCATGCAGCAAAATATACATAATCTTATATGTGCTTCTCATCAGTAGATCACAAAGTGCTTTAGAAAGTAGGTGAGTGTCATTGTTATATGTATATATGTATATATTACACACAAACACTATGTTAAAAGAACATCAAGTTAGCAAAGTCAAGCACTCAAAGGTTAGGAAATGCCAGAATTAAGGTACCCACGCAGCTTTAATTTGGCCCCTTTTGCGCATGCATTACGATACAGTCTTTAATTATATGATCACATACTCAATATCATTTTTTTCCCCATGGGACCCTGGTCTCATTCAGTGCACAGAATGGAAAGGGCTCACTAAATGGGTAGCTATTCCATATTTTTTATCCTCATTGTTCCATATGAGGGTATCACAAACCCTAATGAATTTATTTCCACCATACTCCAAAGATAGGGGACTGAGGCACATAGATATTAAGGTCAGTAGTGCCCAGTTTGAGATGCTTAGGGCATAATTCTTCAGAGGACCTAGCATTTTTATAGCACATTATATGTTCAAGGTGCAGCTCCTGTTGAACTTGGCTGCAGCTTAAGTGCTCAGCACTTCTACAATCCAGGCCCTCGGGTCTCAAGTTTGGCACCCAGAAAATGCAGAATTCACAATTGGTGACCACCTGGGAAAATCTGGTGTAAGTACTTACTCATCACCACACGGGAATTCTGTGATAGAGGCAGGGACAGAATTCAATTCTACAATGTTCAACATGTATCACGGCATTCAACTTACATCATAGCATTGAAAAGCCTTAACCACAAGACCATCCTATTTCTTCCTGCAGTTTGATGCCTCATTCACCACACATCTTCCAACTTCTACAAGCTGAGACAGGAGACCTACAAACAACAGCCCCGTTCACTACAACAGTGGCTTTCAACCTTTCCAGACTACTGTACCCCTTTCAGGAGTCTCATTTGTCTGGTGTATCCCCCAGGTTTCATCTTATTTAAAAACTACTTGCTTACAAAAACAGATATAAAAATAAAAAAGTGTCACAGCACACTATTACTGAAAAATGGCTTACTTTCTTGTTTTTACCATATAAATATACAATAAATCAATTGGAATACAAATATTGTACTTACATTTCAGTGTGTAGTATATAGAGCAGTATAAATAAGTCATTGTATGAAATATTAGTTTGTACTGACTTCACTAGTGTTTTTTATGTCGCCTGTTGTAAACCTAGGCAAATATCTAGATGAGTTGATGTACCCCTGGAAGACCTCTCTGTACCCCATGGGTACGCGTACCCCTCGTTGAGAACCACTGCACTACACAACTCATTCATTCCCAGAGCATCGTCCATCCTGTGTGTGCACATGCAGACACATACAGATGTAATATATAATGTACATATGCACACATTTTCAGTGTGCTCACATTTACACAGCAGCCTCAGAAACCACGGCACCATATTGACCACTTTTTAAAAGTATTATAATATTTTGTACTTCCTTCCATTCAAGGGTGACTTTAAAAACTTTAATGAATTTAGCTTCAAAACCTTCCTATAAGCCAAGTACGTATTATTATCCCATTTTACTAACAGAGAAACTCAGGCACAGAAAGATTAAGTCATGAGACTAAAGTCACATAGGAAGCCTGCGGCAAGACCAACCTTCCATCGGTTTGTGTGTTCAGTTATTCCAGAAACACATCTACATTTCTCAACACAGTTTCAAATGTGTAACAGCTTTCTCGATCACAATCCTTTACAAAACAGGCCAGGTTTATATGCATGCAAATTTTTATGGGGAACAAACATGTGTGTTCTTTTTATATATGCATCTGAATATCTGTTTGCACACACTACTCCATTTGGAGCACGCATGTTTTTAATAATTTAGCCCTATGCATACGTGTCCCATAAGAGTAGGTACATGTGTGCATGAACATGTCTATAAATAAAGAAAAGAGCTGGATTGCCAGGTAATGGTATATAAAGAAAGCAATATGGGATTAAGTTCTACCACTTAGTGAAATCTGTTTCAATATTAAACCTAACGTAATAAACTGAAAAAAGCAAAAAATGAATGGATGCCCTTTTATTACAGCCTGGCTGAGAAATTTTATTTTTTAAAAGTATTTTTAAGCTACCCTTCTTCCCTCTTCACTGGTTCACAACAGGAGTGCTTAAAAATTGCCCCCACATGCCTATGAAACATAAAATTGTAGACATCATCAAAATGGGATGTATCCTCTTCTTAAGAGTATATTTGAATATTTTCCATAGTTCACAGTTAGTATCGTAGAAATACATTAGTCTTAAATCATGGATGTCTTAAACCGCATTTCAAAGAGTGTCAGGGCATTTGGGAATCTGGGTGAATGATGGTCCCCTTGCTTAGTTAGGCATGTAGCATAATGTTTTATTCCATGCAGATGGTAACATGATGCAGGCCCTATTTAATGTAAAAGGAACTGACTGCTTTAAGATTAAAATCTGAGCATCAGCAGCATTTACAATACGGATACAAAGCTACACACCTGCTTTATGTCCTGGCTATATATTAATACTCTGAATATAAACACATCCAGAGATATATTTTATGAAAAGAAAGGAGCACTAACCTGGAGAAGAATGCAGCACTGTTAATGAAAGAGATTTCATCTGGTAAATCCATTTCCTCCAAACATGCACTACTGTCAGTTAATCGGAGGCTGACTTGAGGAATTCCATCCGACAACTCTGGTTGTGGCAAGAGGCGTTCCTGTACAGATCTTTCCCTCGTGGACTTTGTGATCTAGAAGGAAAAGAAAGAACAAAATGAAAATGAAAGACGGGCACAGCAACCTTTCCAGCTAATTTGTAGCAGAAAGCCATGTTAGAATAGTGTATAAATAACAAAGAATGACAGGCTGCAAAACATTTGTATAAAATACATATAAACCAAACCTTTTACTAGATGAAAACAATTAAACAAAATAAAGACTGAAAAGATGTGTCAGCTGATCATCAAGGAAATTAACCAAAGGAAGGTAATTGCAATCACTGGAAAGTTATTTTCTACATGATGGTAGGTTATCATAGATGACAAAAAGACAAATTAATTATTTCTCCTTGAGATCAATAGGAAAAATAGACTGTAAAAGATAGGAAGTACTAGCAAAGGAATTAAATCTGTTAGGACAGCTCATACTTCATTTTTTTTAAACTGCAGTTAATGTCAATACATACTGGATGTCTGCTCCCCAGGATAAATATATCGACAAGGATGCTCAAAAATAGTATGGTTTAATTTTGGACAAAATCTCTCAATGATGAATTCTGCACTCATATGTCCATGCATGACTCCCACTGACTTGGACAGGTGACGCGCACACACATCCAAATGGGGAATTTGGACCGGAAAGGTTAGGAAGTATAAACAGGAACCAAAAGAAAAATATTGTTACAACACAGGAAAAATATTAGTTCTTGGGGACAGCAATTGATAGAATTCATGCAGGAATTAAGTATAAAAGGAGGGAAAAGATGGATTTTCTTGAAGTAATTACATATGGAACACCTGTTACTTGGGGAGGAAAGGGATTTATATTTTTATGTTGCCAAAATTTTTGCTATGAAGCCACTGTGATGTTTTTGAAATCACCCCTACCTGTAAGGGGTTCTGTCACCGCCTGCCCTGTAACCATAAGATGTCTTAATTCTGTGTTGCTATGGCTCAGATCCCTGATACCAGTATCCTGCCCACAAGCACAAGGTCTCACTCTGGCTTCCACCAGTCAAGTTACCCCTTGGAGGGTGACGCCAACAGCCTTTCTAGTCCCAAGTCTCCCTATATCTGTGCTATCCGAGTTCTTAACTACCAGACACTCGGACAGTTCCCCTCTGGTTCGTCGCCCCTGATGGCGTGAAACCGCAGGATGACTATGAGTCGACAATGTGACGTGGCGGTGAAAAAAGCCAATGTGGTCTTGGGATACATTAGGCGAGGTATATCTAGTAGGGATAAGGAGGTCCTGCTTCCGTTGTATAAGGCGCTGGTGAGACCTCATTTGGAGTACTGTGTGCAGTTCTGGTCTCCCATGTTTAAAAAAGATGAACTCAAACTGGAACGGGTGCAGAGAAGGGCGACTAGGATGATCAGAGGCATGGAAAACCTGTCGTATGAAAGGAGACTAGAGGAGCTTGGGTTGTTTAGTCTGACAAAACGAAGGCTGAGGGGGGATATGATTGCTATCTTTAAATATATCAGAGGGATAAATACAAGGGAGGGAGAGGAATTATTCCAGCTTAGTACTAATGTGGACACGAGAACGAATGGATACAAACTGGCCGTGGGGAAGTTCAGGCTTGAAATTAGACAAAGGTTTCTGACCGTCAGAGGGGTGAAATATTGGAACGGCCTTCCGAGGGAAACGGTGGGGGCGATGGACCTGTCTGGTTTTAAGATTAAGTTAGATAAGTTTATGGAGGGAATGGTTTAATGGTAAAACATAATAGCCAAGGAATACCAAGCAATGGTAGGTAAATAGTATAATGGCTGACAGGGGTCAGGCTAGAGACTCTTGCCTACATGCTCGGGGTCTTACTGATCGCCATATTTGGGGTCGGGAAGGAATTTTCCTCCAGGGTAGATTGGCTGAGCCTCTGGAGGTTTTTCGCCTTCCTCCGCAGCATGGGGCAGGGATCACTAGCAGGAGGGTCTCTGCCAATTGAAGTCACTAAAACACAGGATTGGGGACTTCAACAGCAGAGTCAAGGGAAGGGGTAGGGACGGTTTTGTGGCCTGCAGCATGCAGGGGGTCAGACCAGATGATCATAATGGTCCCTTCTGACCTTAAAGTCTATGAGTCTATGAGTCTATGAGAAACCAGCCCCCCAGTTATCATGTCACTTTGTTCTCCCCACACTCCCCACAATTTACACACCAGAAACCTGCTTGGAATAAAAAACAAAAGTTTATTTAACAGAAAACCCACTGATTCACATATGAAATAATATGGGGAAGCAAACACATACAAATTACACAGAAACTAAATATAAAGTCGCATCCTCGGACTTTACACTTCCATAGTAGATAAAATATTTTTTTCTAATACAAGTTAACTATTGTATTTGCACAGTTTCCCAGCAAGCATACCTCCTGTCTATCGCGGGGCGGTGCGGGGGTGGATGGAAGGAACCAATGTTCACACCCAGCCTCCCGCCTAGAGGCTGTCCCTCAGTTTCTGGATGGATTTCACTTCCAACCCCTTCCATTTTAAAAGGGGTTGCAGTATTTTTCTTCAGTCACTATAGGTATGAAATGTGAGAAAATTCTCAGCTGATTCAATGTTTTCACATTAACTCTAATGGTCCCTCATTGTCATTTCCTGGGCTGGATAATGGAGGGGTACTTGAAGTTGGCTGTGTGTAAACATCTGGCTTGGGAGATGCTTCTCCCTTCTTGACTGCTTCACCACCCTGCTGTGAGGTGGATCTGAAGCTGCCCCACAGATTAGGAGTACAGTTTTCTATATACACAAATACATACATTTATAACCATAGTCTGTATACATATCTGATAGCGACATCAAGTTCAGAACAATATATGGTTTCATAAAAGACCTTACTCAATATATTTTATAGTACAATAGCATTGGATACAATCGATTTAGCTGCTTATTTGGGGGGGTTAAACCTTCTGTTCTCCCCTTTACGTGACTGAACCCTGATTGTTACATAAGAATGGCCATACTGGCTCAGACCAAAGGTCCATTCAGCCCAGTATCCTGTCTACTGACAGTGGCCAATGCCAGGTGCCCCAAAAGGAGTGAACCTAACAGGTAGGGTGACCAGATGTTCCAATTTTATAGGGACAGTCCCAATATTTGGGGCTTTTTCTTATATAGGCTCCTATTACCCCCGATCCCCTGTCCCAATTTTTCACACTTGCTGTCTGGTCACCCTACTAACAGGTAATGATCAAGTGATCTCTCTCCTGCCATCCATCTCCATCCTCTGACAAACAGAGGCTAGGGACACCATTCCTTACCCATCCTGGCTAATAGGCATTAATGGACTTAACCTCCATGAATTTATATTACAGACACTCCTGTCTGTTCTGAATAACAACAATATATCTCTGAGACACAAGGTGGGTGAGCTAATATCTTTTATTAGACCAACTTCTGTTGCTGAGAGAGACTAGCTTTTGAGCTTACACAGAGCTCTTCTTCAGGCCCTGAAGGTCATTTCATAATGACCTGAAGAAGAGCTCTGTGTGGCTAGAAAGCTTGTCTCTCTCACCAACAGAAGTTGGTCCAATAAAAGTTATTACCTCACCTACCCTGTCTCTCTAATATCCTGGGACCAACACAGCTACAACAACACTGCATAAGATAACTCTGAGGTGATCTAATAGAGATTCTCAGATTTATGAGAGAGAATTATAGATGTCTCTGGAAATTGGTTATGAATAGGTTTATGAAAAGGATCATAATAGTTGCACTCATATCTACCCAGTTTCAGGCTTTTGGCCTGTGACTCTCACTTTTGGGGAATTTCTTAAACTGTCAGAACACTGTCCAAAATCTCAGGACCATTGGTGGTGATGCAGCTGCAGGTGCTGGGGCTGGTATGAAATTGACAGTAGAGGAGCAATGGAGAGGTCCTGTTCCAACAGGTACACAGGAGACAATTCCTACCATCCTCCGGGTGACCCAGGAACTTCTTGGTGCCAACTGGCAGAGGGCGCAGGGGTTTACAGGGATCCTCTGGGTCTGATGTCTACATAGTAGCATGGCAAAGGTGGCATGTGAGGTCTTTACCAAGAACCAGGAACGCACTGGTCATGCTAGTCATTATGAAACGTACGTATCAGTAATATTTATGAAGTTAGGTATCTACACTGGAAATTAAGTTCTTAAAGCCTTGAAGTTAAAAGTAGGTCACCAGGAGGTAACATGCTGTGGAGAGATTCTGGTCAGGCAGGGGATAGGACATGCTCTCTGTGTCTGGTCAACTGTATAGTGTGCATTTTGTGTCCCACAATGTAAACCTATCTGCATGTGGAGCCAGATAAAAATTAAAAGACTGTAAGGTCAACAAGAGAAGGAGGTCACAGGAAAGAACAATGAGTAGAGGGTGTCCTGTTTACAAATAATAAGATCAAAGCACTGTTATGTATATCTGGGATTGCAAAGAGATGGGATCTTTCCACTGAGTAGGCAAGGGGACAGTGACTTATCTCATGAACGTGAGACCACAGCCAAGTCTGGCTGTAATACACTGGAAGGATTTTGGGTAAGCTTTTGCTCTATGTGATATGACAATAACTATCTAAGCAAGTTTAGGCTCTAGAAAACATGTTATAATTTTATTTTATATATGTAACCATTTGTTTCCATTAATTCTACTTGCTTCTTCTCAAATCTTGCTTCTTTTTTAAACAAAATTCTTCTTTTTACGGTAAATGTATCTATGTGCTGTGTGATGAGCAGAGTGGTGATCCTGAGGAGTAACTGGTAAACTGGTGTGTACTGGTCCTTTGGAAGTAGTGGATCTGCAAATTCTCTGAGTGTCCAGTGGAAGAGGGGCCAAACACTCCAGGGCATGCTCAGAATGCTTGGGGTGCAGGGGGAGGTTGGAGTGTACCTATTGCTTACCTGCAGAGAGACAGCCAAGCCTGCATGGCCTAAGAGGGGAACGCTTGTGTTGCCTGTGGCTGTTGGAGCCCTCCTCAGACTAAGGCAGGGATTAGCGAGGTGCCTCATAGAGCATTATTATTTTCCTCATGTAAAATGAAAACTGTAAATGTATCCGAGATGTCAGTGCAAAGAGAAACCCAGGTATACCGGTGCAGGCCTGTGTGGAAGTGGAGGGGGTCACTAAAAAGGGAAATCTCAGGCTTTCAATTTTCCACTGTAAGCAGGTATAATTTCACGTCACTTGGCTACCGTTTCACCATGTGTATGCACAGGCACGAGAGAAGACCTGAAGCTGGCATGATCTAAGTTTCTACAGTAGATAAAATAAGGGTACAGATGACCATAAGAAGCATTTACCCTTGTTCCTGCACGAGCATGGGACTGACGCCACGGGAATAAAGGAGGAAGGTGGGATTAAGATGAACTGAGAAGAGACAGGCACGTCAGGCAGAGTGACCTTTCCCTGTTCTACCATTTATGTCACATGCACCAGAGGCAGAGTGAATTCAGCAACAGATAAACTAAGTGAAAGAGCATTTGTTCAGTGTCTCTGGCTTACAGCCTCTAGACTGCACAACTAGGCTTCCCTGAAGTCAATAGGCATTTTGCCAGGGGTAAATAGGGCCCATTTGTCAATGGGGCCAGGATTTCACCTTTTGAATGTTACAGCCAGATTTTGCCACCCCATCTCATGCAGTAGCAATTTTCTATTGAAATCAGTGGGGCTGTGTGCATAGACGTATGAGTTCAGAATCCGGCTCTTAGGCTGGGTCTACACTACCCGCCTGAATCGGCGGGTAGAAATCGACCTCTCGGGGATCGATTTATCGCGTCCCATCAATCCCCGAATCGATGCTCTTACTCCACCAGCGGAGGTGGGAGTAAGCTCCGTCGACGGGAAGCCGCAGAGGTCGATTTTGCCGCCGTCCTCACAGCGGGGTAAGTCGGCTGCAATACGTTGAATTCAGCTACGCTATTCACGTAGCTGAATTTGCGTATCTTAAATCGACTCCCCCCTGTAGTGTAGATGTAGCCTTAGAAGTTCCACACTGCAGGTTGGACTGGTTTGAGGGTGACTGGAGGAAACAGAAAGTGAAACTGTGTGTTCTTCTGGGAGATACGGGGGGTGTCTGAAGCCAGTACGAGGGGTACTGGGGTGTGAGGATTCCAGTTCATTAAGCCTGTTGGATACTTTTTTGACAACGTAGAGTGTCTTATTGATCCAGATATCCCTGATGCTACTATAGTTTATGTAGCATGATGAGATGTATATATATTAGCTGATATAGATATCATTTGGTTGTGCTGCTTTGAAAGCTATAAACATTGATGACTGAATGAAATATAAAGAATTTACCATTATTATAAGCCTTAAATAGAACAGAATTTGCTCTGCTGTACTTCAAAGAGCAAGAGGATATGGGCCTGATGCTCCAATCCTTACAAATGCAAAGAGCCTCTTACTTACCCGGACAGCCAGTGGGCTTCAAAGGGGCTTCTCATGCATTTTAAGAACTGCAATACCAGGCTCATAATTATCTGGTTTTTAATTAACATAGAAGAAGAAATCTATTGAAAATCACAGTTAAAACTAGAATTACAGCATTATAAAATAAACACACTTAAGTAGCCACTAAACTCATCAGGGGAAGAAGAAATGACCTCTCAGTGGCAATATTTTTTCTTAATGTGGCAAGAGTATTTTTCTTTGAAAGCTGGCACTCCTAGGCTTTACTTTCCTGAGGCTGTGGGGACTGTTGTCATTTGTTTTATGTCTGTACAGGGCCTAGCACAATGAGGACCAACCTGACTGTGGCCTTTAGGTGCTACCACAATATAAATGTTAAACAACAACAACTCCATTCAAGTCACAGCAGCAGAAAACTCCATGCAATTAATAAAATCATAAATTCATTATTATTATTATTTGAATAGAGAGCTTTTCTGCTGCTGTGATTTGAATGGAATTGTTGTTATTCTACATTTATGTGTACACACACACACACACACACACACACACATTATTCTGTGCAAAATACAAGGCTCAGTTGTGACTTTAAGGTACAGCTCCACATTAGGGGCAGCAGGAATTACACCCTCGAAGATGTAAACAATTCTACTAGAACACTATAATGAATAAGGAATAAAATAAATAAATAAATAAATAAACGTGTGTGCAAACAGAGCAGACTAACATGCCGTGTAGATATGGGGATTAGTGATCCAAGGCCAGGAATTAGCAGAAAGTTCCCCTTATGCCCTTAACAAATTGTAGGCAAACTGATTTAAGTACACGATATAAGCAGTCATGGGATAAGACGGAATGTCCTCTTATGAGTAAGCAGTCATAGGATAAGAGGGAAGGTCCCCTCCTGGATAAGTAACTGGTTAAAACACAGGAAACAAAGGGTAGGAATAAATGGTCAGTTTTCAGAATGGAAGGAAGTAAATAATGGGGTCCTCCAGGGATGTGTACTGGGACCAATGCTGTTCAGCATATTCATAAATGATCTGTAAAAGGGATAAATAGTGAGGTGGCAAAATTTGCAGACAAAACAAACTACTCAAGATAGTTAAGTCCAAAGCAGACTGCGAAGAGTTACCAATAGATCTCACAAAACTGGGTGACTGGGCAGATGAAATTCAATGTTGATAAATGCAAATTAATCCACATTGGAAAACATAATCCTAACTATACATACAAAATGATGGGATCTAAATTTGCTGTTACCACTCAAAAAAGAGATCCTGGAGTCACTGTGGATAGCTCTCTGCTCAATGTGCAGTGGCAGCCAAAAAAGCTAACAATGTTAGGAACCATTAGGAAAAGGATAGATAAGAAGACAGAAAATATCATAATGCCACTATATAAATCCATGGTACACCCACATCTTGAATACTGTGTGCAGTTCTGGTCACCCCACCTCAAAATATATATATATAAGAATTGGAAAAGGTACAGAGAAGGGCAACAAAAATGATTAAGGGTATGGAAGAGTTTCTGTATGAGGAGAGATTAGAAAGACTGGGATTTTTCATTTTAGAAAAGAAACGACTAAGAGGGGACATGACAGAGGTCTATAAAATCGTGAATGGGGTGGAGAAAAAGTGATATTTACTCCTTCATATAACATAAGAACTAGGGGTGACCTAATGAATTAATAGGCAGCAGGTTTAAAACAAATAAAAGGAAGTACTTCTTCACAAAACACACAGTCAATCTGTGGAACTCATTGCCAGGGGATGATGTGAAGGCCAAAACTACAACTGGCTTCAAAAAGAATAAGATAAGTTCATTAAGGTTAATCCATCAGTGGTTATTAGCCAAGATGGTCAGGTATGCAAACCCATGCTCTGGGTATCCCTAGCCTCTGATTGCCAGAAGCTGGGAGTGAATGACGGGATGGATCACTCAATAAGTGCCCTGTTCTGTTCATTTTCTCTGAAGCACCTGGCATTGGTCACTGTCGGATGATAGTATACTGGGCTAGATGGACCCTTGGTCTGACCCAGTATGGCTGTTCTTATATTCATGATCAATGCAACCACAGAATATTTCTGCCAGACATTTCATCTGTAGACTCTGCCTCACACAATGCTAGAAAAAGTAATGAAAAGAGGGCCTTTTGGCAAGACACTATGCGTCAGACTGAGTTCTTTAGAGCTGTTCAAACTCCTTGGTCTGTAACACCGTGACTTGTAAATCCTTTGATATCTTGAGGCTTTCCAAATAAAAACGGATTCATTGTTCAGGTGTCCATAGGAGGGGAAAAAATCCTAGTGAATCATTTTATTCTTTCCTAAAGTTCCCCCCACCCCTCTTTACAGTGTTGGTATTGGGGTCATTTATATAATGCCACTGCTACAAGCCAATATATGTATCACACACAAACTCTGAGGGACAATTATGCTTGTAAAACCAGATTTTAGGCTAGGATTTCCATTGCACAATTACAACACACCAATCCGAATAGGTAAAGGGAGGAAAAAAAGGAATGCTTCTTTCTCTAGTCCATACTACTTATAACCTAGCAACATGACAACATTATAACACAACACCATAGTATTGTGGTTATTTGCCCTGCAACATAACACACAAATAGCAGCAACCCTACTTAAATCTGATCTCACTACATTTTTTTTTACACTCTTTCTGGCCTAAATTCTGTTTTCAGTTACACCAGTGTAAAATTGGAGCAACTCCCTTTAATTCAGTAAGGTTACTAGGGGTTTAGAACCTCTTTCACCCAGATGAATGGCTGGAAGACACAGTGCCGATTATCCGGTACTACCGTTTTTAGTGAATATATGAAAAAAGTAACATAACAACAATAAGAAGAACCCAGGATACTGCATCAAAGAAATGAACAGAAGAACCTGACTCAGGAGGTTCAGCATGAACTGGGGAGGCATGCAGATGAGTGAGCGCTGGCAACGGAGAGGAGCACCTGCACCGCTGGCCATTTGCTCATATCCTAGTCGTGTGCCAGGGCCAGGCTGAGTACCAGTGGAGGAACCACAAAGTGACATAGTGCTCTCCCATCAGCACACAAGGAGAATGGCATTGCCCATAATGGCCCCACCTTGGCACGGCAGCAGGACTCATTAGATTATTGTTCAATGAACTTCCCCCCATCACGCCACTCATTTATTTTCAGTGAGGATTTGTGGGTTTGTTGGTACCGAACTGCAGTTTAGTGAAAATTTACACACACACACACACACACACACACACACACACACACACACACACACACACACACACACACACACACACACACACACACACACAGAGTCTGCCACAGAGTCCAGAGTCAGAGGCTCAGCTACTGATTTTTACATTGGCATAGCAAACCCAACACTGCCTGTATGACGTGGGGAAAAACTACCTTGTGCTGGACAACAGTTCCCCACTTCTCTTGTAAGACCTCGTCTGCCTGAGGGGAATATCATCTTGCTGCCTCAAGTCACAGTTCTACACCCTGGGCTACCTAGGGCTGGTTAGGAACTGAAATCCAAGAGCTATACAGTGAAAGCTGATGGAGATGTGTTACCTAGCAGCTCTATGTTCTTGGTGAACCAGGGTGCAGTACTCAGCCTGTCTGACTCACGAAAGACCTCCCGCTTCCCAGCCTCTGCTTGAACCAAAGCAGATCAGAAGAAAGACTTACAAAAAGCAATGAAAAGATAGGAAGAGACACACCTAAACCCCTCCAGACCAGGGTGACAGGATTAAGCAAACTCGCCTAGCCTCATTTGCATCTAAGATAGGACAGGGAGGCATCCCCATTAGCATACAGAATGGAGAACAGAGATTCCAAGGCAAGAACCACACTGAACTCTGGTACCAGAAAAGCAGAGAAGCACTGCATAATGGGGGATCTCTGCTCCAGATGTTAATGAACCCACGCCCGCACACACCCAGCTCAGTAGTTATCAGACCAATTCCAGTGATAAATCCTTTATTGGTATCCAATTGCATTGTAAGCTTCCTCAAAGGAACACCGCCCATAGGAATGATCAGTTGCTATTGTCTAGCCTGAACAAAACAATTTTGGTATACTCCCTGAGTCATCAGTTTACCCACAAACAAATCTAGTGTTCTCCCTTGAACCATTATTCTTTCCCTACAAAAACCCCTACCCATGTTCAAGTAAGTGCTCTGATGCCTGGATCCAAACTCTGCATCAGGTCCATTGCGACTTCATCTTCTCCTGACTGATCGTGCTGGGAGCTCTGCCTGTCTCCAGCACTCCGGACCCTCAGCTACCACCACCACCTGGGACCCCCGATCGATTCAAGCTTCATGGAGTGATGAGAACCCATCTCTCTCTCTCTCTCTCTAGGTATAGTCTTCTGACCCTTACTTGTGTGATCAGTCATGGTTTTCTAAACCTGACTTTTATAATCAAATTTAAGTTAGATTTAATATTATAACTGTTTTGTTTGTTTGGTTCCCCTATGGTTATTACTTGGCAATAATATTCATGGTTAAGCTGGTTGCTTCTCTCTCTCTCTCTCTTCCCCTCATGGGTGTTTTTTGGCTTCCTCATTTGCTCTGCAGCAACGCTCCTCGTGTCTAAGCTAAAGATTCCTGCAGCGCCCAAAAATCCTCTGGGGTTTGGGTTACTACCAGAACAATTGTAACATGAAAGTGGGGAAAGGGACATGCTGAACCTGGGGCATAGGAGGGTGGCAGCTTGGAAGTGCTGCTCGACCCAGCCTGCTGAGTCCAAGGGCATATAAAGGGTCAGCTTGGGAGTGCTGATTAACCTGGTCTCTCAGACACGGTGTGTGTGTGTGTCTGTCCAATTCTGGGGCTGGAAGACCCTGGGGAACCTAGGTCTTGCAGGATAGCTCTATTGTGAGGGAACGTGCAGAAGTAGAGCTCCGTATGAAAACACATGTGACACAAGCAGTACATTGATAGAATTACAGAACACCCTCCACCCCCAAGAACAGTAACCCTAATAAATGAGCATACCCCAAAGTAACGGGCAAATCTGGTAACAGATGGGAGGGTAAATGTCATGAATCTGAGATGTCAGCACTAGCAACCTCTGCCTTCTCATGGTGGGATTAATTGGTCTGCCAGTCCTGGCCTGAACTCCTGCCCATGTACGTCTCTGTCCCATCCCCAAATCTCTCTCTGCACGGAGCCCCTTCCTCCAGATCATCAGAGCCACACTGCTGGGCTCTGGACGGGTCAAGATTTACTGCAATCCCAAATGTACCCTTAATTCCTCACAAACAGGACAACACTAGCACTACAGGGAAAGTTTGTGCAGGTAACTACTCTTAAAAAAAAGAAAAGAAACCATTCCTCATTAATTACAAATAACTTCTTGTGTAGGCAATAGTTTTGCCTCCCTCGGGCTGACCTTTGGACACAGCAGAGTGTTTCGGATTTTGGCTTAAGGCCACTTGTTTTTGCTTTGGGAGATGCCTTAAAAAATTCTGCATGTTCACCATCCCACCCACAAAAGTTGTTAACTTCTCTATGCTTGTTATTCATCTCCTGCATTCCCATCCACCAGTACACAGTAATCCTGTTAAAATTCGGAGTTGCTGCAGATTGCACCGGAGAAAACTGTTGGGTTTTTTTCTGGCATGATGTTAACTCTATCAAATGGGGACTGTCTCCTGCAAGAATTAAAGCTAGTGCATAAGCTTCACACCAAGCTGAACCACAGAATAGAAATCTCTCTCAATGAGTAAACAACTTAACCTTGCTTGATGTGAAGAGATACTGATAAATTCAAGGGCAGCCCAAACAGCAAAGCTTGTTTAGGGAAAAGTGAAATGTGTAACATCTGTCTGCTGATAACCTTTTCATTGATGAAGCTGAACCTCAAATGACACATGACAGAGACAGGCGTATGCCTGACCCTCTATGGAAAGACTGTGCGACAACTGCTATTAGCTATCCCAGCAGGACAGCAGGAAGTAGAGCAATGGTTCCCTCTGGAGGGAAGGAGGCTTTCATAGAGGAGTACACATGCTGCTGCATATTAAGAGGTGGGTCTGTGCAGGAGGGGTACACAGCAGTGGGGAGTGTGCTTCCCAAGCATAGGTGCTGACTCCACCAGCTCCCCCCATCCTCCAGTGCCTCTCGTCCGCCAGCAGCCCCGCTGATCAACTCCCCCCCCTCCCTCCCAGCGCCTCCCACCTGTCTCAATCAGCTGTTTTGCGGCATGCAGGAGATGCTGGGGGAAAAGGGGGAGGAGCGGGGACAGGGCACGCTCGGAGGAGGGGGCGGAAGTGGGTGGGAAGAGGTGGGGCAGGGTGCTTGGGAGAAGAGGGTGAGTGGGGGCAGGGTCGGAGCGGAGTGGGGAGGGGTTGAGCACCCGGGGCCTGCAGGAAGCCGGCGCCTGTATTCCCAAGTTAGGTAAACTAGGGTTACCATACGTCCGGATTTTCCCGGACATGTCCGNTGGAGGAACTAAATTTCTGATTGAAAATCTGGAGATTCATTAAAAAAAAAAAATTATCCTCCCCCTTGTTGCCATCCCCTCTCAAGTACTATTTGTATCTAACAATTCAGGGCCTGATTCATTACACAACAGAACACATTACAGAACATCCCGGTATGCAGAAGCAAGTGCCAATCTTGATTCTGCACATCTACCAGACTTCCTTTCCATTCTCCCAACATAGGCTGTTACAAGTATCACTCATTCCCCAGGATACTTTATTAACCAAATAAATTAGAACTATAGTGGCATTTTCCCCAAACAACTACGGCACCAATTCAGCAAAGTCCTTAAGCACATGCCTAACTTTAAGCACAAGTACCCTATTGACATCAGTGGGATTACTCATGTGTGTAAAGTTAAGCATGTGCTTAAACACCCTTCTGAAGTGGGGCCTAAATCCTGAGAATATTTAAGAAAATAACTTGATCAATCATTTAAAATACTGTAGACATTGTGTTAAAAATATACACACAAAGCATGTTTGAAGAGGTTAATACAGATCAAGTTTTCAACTAGAAAACACAACACCATGTGAGTCTGAAGAAAGTGAGAGAAAGCTTAGTAGTCTGATTCTTCTTACCAAGATTCAGGCACATCACCAGAAAGATTAGTATAGGCAGCAAAGGCTGCTGAACACACTAGAAGAGTAAAGTTCTAGAACAGCCTTCCAAGGGGAGCAGTGGGGGCAAAAGACCTATCTGGCTTCAAGACTAAGCTTGATAAGTTTATGGAGGGGTTGGTATGATGGGATAGCCTAATTTTGGCAATTAACTGATCTTTGACTATTAGCGATAAATATGCACAATGGCCTGTGATGGGATGTTAGATGGGGTGGGATCTGAGTTACTACAGAGAATACTTTCCTGGGTGTCTGGCTGGTAAGTCTTGCCCACATGCTCAGGGTTTAGCTGATCGCCATATTTGGGGTCAGGAAGGAATTTTCCTCCAGGGCAGGTTGGCAGAGGCCCTGGGGTTTTTTCGCCTTCCTCTGCAGTGTGGGGCACAGGTCACTTGCTGGAGGATTCTCTTCACCTTGAAGTCTTTAAACCATGATTCGAGGACTTCAATAGTTCAGACACAGGTTGGGGTCTATCACAGGAGTGGGTGGGTGAGATTTTGTGGCCTGCGTTGTGCAGGAGGTCAGACTAGATGATCATAATGGTCCCTTCAGACCTTAAAGTCTATGAGTCTATGAGATTCAGTCTTTAATTTTCACACTCACTCAAAACCAAAGCGCAAACTCTTCCTTTCCAAACTGCCACAGCGATGTCACAAAATTCCACATACCCTGTCATCACATTCTACGCTGCTGTTACCACATCCACCACTGTCTACGCCAAATTCTGATCTCAGTTACACAGCTGAAACTTCACTTCAGTGGAGTTACTCTGGATTTACACCAGTGTAGCAGAGATTAGAAACTTGGCCTCTGTTACTCAGGGCCCTGGTATGTCAAATGCTGCTGGCAGCTTCTGAAGAAACATGGTTGAGCCATTTTAGCTGTCAATAACTTCTTCAAAAAAAAATCTAAATAATTACCAGGGATGGGAAGGGTTAAATAAGCTTATTACTATAAATAAGATGTCAGATAAATCCTTCACACATATGGCATCAAAAATCTTAACTGAATCAACAACATTTTCATTTACAATGACATAGATTGAATGGTTACAGTATCTGTATGTTTAAATAATATATCACTAAACCATTTACTCTGTGCAGCTGGCCTTTTCAAACATCAATGCTTTTGATTCAGTGCTATATTAAAATGTCTGAAGCTTTAAGACTCAACCTGGCACTGATATTTTAAGGAGTGTTTCTCCACCCCAACCTTATGGAGGACAAAGTTTGTTGGGACTTACTGGGTTGGATATTACTTTGGGGCCTGATCCTCCTTAGCACATGCTGTCTAAGTATGCGATTACCCCCCAGAAGTCAACAGGACCACTCATGTGCTCAAAGTTAAGCGCATATTAAAATACACTGCTGGACTGGAGTGTTAGCGTTTTTTAATTCCGGAGAGGAGATGCCAGAAGATAGTAATTACTGAGGATAAATCTGTATCAGAATTGCTGGAATATATAGCACAATATTTCACTAGTAGGGTGGGGTTCTGCTGGGATGACTTCCAAGCAACAGTTCACTCATTCAAGAAATCTTGGTTCTAGAAACCTCTCCATTTGATTTAAAAAGCAAATTTACACTGGAAAATAACTGCATACACTGTATACAAGGCATTATGGGGTTCCCTATTTCTTACCCCTCAGTGAATTCCACATCAAGTGTGCTCCATTTATGAGGAAAAAGGTATTTCACCTAATTCTGCTGTTCCCCATTGTGAAGGCAAGGTGCTTTCTTTCTTGCTCAAGAATCATCATCAGTAACAAAGATTCTGTGAGTTAAATTCGATTCTCAGTTATACCTGTCCAATTCCATTGGTTTCAAACAGCACACAAATTACTTTTATTCTGGTTTGCATATCAATAACAGAATTGTTAACTAAATTGCAATTACAATGCCAACTTTTGCCTTCACTTATAACTATCCAACCCGGTCAATGGATTGAACAGGTATCGCTCAAGATATAATTTGGCACTGTAATTGCAATTTTGTTAACAATTCTGTTGTTGATATGCAAGACTCACTGTCCCTCACTTGCGTTCGCTCTGAAGGGCAAACTCAAGTAAAGAGCAATAAGTTTAGGTACTCAAGTAAACAGATATGATTCTGAACATAGATAACATAGATCTGTTGTGAAAGATGATGCCTTTTCTCCATAGCCACTTTTCTGATCTTAACCACTTACATAAAAGGCTTTTGAGACTGAACTTCCTTGAGGAATCAAGGAATCAGATGGAGGAATTTGTTTTGAGAAGGAGGGAAAAATCAATACTGGGAGAGATATTCTGTTCTAGAGACATGAGACCAGTTTGGAAAACTGCTTTCTGCATGGCTTTATCAGAGCTCCTAAAACGATGGCAGCATGCTAAGCATATCTGAACTTATTTATTCACTGCTCTTGGTAACAGCACGTAAAGAAAGAAGGCACTAAAAGGAATAGACTGCAGCTGTCCTCATCCTGAATAAGAAAATGCAGCCCATGTATACCACATGTCTCAGGCTACTTAAATCATGAGAGAGCATTGCATTCTTACATTATTAATATGACTCAAGAGTCTGTATTACAAATAAGGGCAGCTTTGAACAGCTTTGCAGAATTCCAAATGTCACATTTTGCCATCCCTGGCCTTAGCTGCACTTAATAGTGTGTGTTGAGGGAAAGGCCTATCCATATGCCTGCTGCTTCTTGATGGAGCAAGACGTACTCCATTTCCATGTGCCTCCATACTTGTTTATGTAAGCAGCTGCTGTCCTGATCCTAACTGTCCCTTGTTTGACTCCGAAGGGCTGGTGTTAGGCTAAATGCTGCTCTACATTTACAGGCTCATGATAAGACCCCAATCCTGACCCCCACTTTTTTTTTAAATTAAGTTCTTCCCCCAAGCCCCTATCACATGGCCTATCAAATTATCCAAGCTTCCAGTGTTAGAAGGCCTCTTACTATAAATCAGCTGTTGTACAGTTTGGGAAGGATTAGTCCAAAACCAAGAACTGCATTAGAAAAATGGTCATTTATGATGATATAGGGCAAGTAATTACCATAATTTTTAAAAAAAATACCACTCTCCCATTTGCTCTGTGCAGCTGGTGTTTTCAAGTATCAAAGCTCTTGCTTTGCTGTATTAAAAATGACTGAAGCTCTAAGGCTCAGCTAAGTACTGACAGAACAATGAAGCTGAAGAACTAACTCTGGAAGCATTTCTGACAGGATGGATTGACTACATGAGTTTCCAAATCTCTCTCACACTAACAGTAAAGACAGAACATAATATAACCGAATCCCCCAGCCACATCATTCTAAAAATCATCATATGCAATAAACCAAAGAATTCGACTACGTTGAAACCTGGGATTCTCCCACATGGCAAACAAAGAACTTCAATATAGAGGCAACTGGGTGAAATTCTCTGGCTTGTGTTATACAGGGGAACTGGAGCTCTGATTTTAGCTTCACTTTTCACTACTGACATGGGGTGTCACGAAAAGGCAGTAGACTTGCTCCGCTGTTATGCAGGAGTTCAGATTAGATGATCTAATGGTCCCTTCTGGTCTGGAAAACCTATGAATCTATGAGTAGTTTTGCCAAAATGCCAACAATATTCAACATATTTAGAGCTCAGTCCAGAAGATGTTCTGTGCTCAGAATGCTCATTGGTTGCCATGTGAATTCTGCCTGCAGTATGTAGCAGATACAGGATACGACCCTTGTTGAAAGAAGTGTGGGACAGACCTTGCCCTGAGGATGAGCACGCAGGGGATATTCCATGTGAAGTGTCCCCCTCTGTCCACGGAACAGAGAGCTCAGTCTACAGAGCGCTCTGTGAGTCAAACTGTGACTGGGCAGGTAGGGGTTGCCTGCAGCAGGATGATACACACGGTGCCCACTGCACCCAGTGCAAATAGAAGAGGAATGTGAATATGGTCTCTGCACTGGGGAACCTCAGTAGAGGGGGTTCCAGAGGAAGGTGTCTGCTGGCAGCAGGGGAACAGAGCACAGGGTACCCAGTCTCTGCATGCATAGTCCTGTACCCTATCCAACGGACTGGACGCTGCTTCCATTTGAGGGTGGGGGTTTGCCCAAGATCAAAAGATTCAGATGAAACTCTACAAGGGGAACTGCATTGACCATTCTGTCCTCTGTGCATGGATTTCCGCACTGAGCCAGAAATCTTCTTTATCTACCAGAAATGGGGATTCTAGCTCAAGAGTGCATCTTTCCCCCCTCAATTTTCTCTGTTTAATTTTTAGGCAAGTTGAGACGTATTTAGTTTGATGATGATTGGTTTGTTTAAATTGGTGTGAAAAAATAAAAAGATTTTTCTTGGATTCCAGAAAAGGAATGGGTGAGATCCCTGCAAGCAAAGGGACCGTTTAGAGCTTGCTCATACAATTTTCAATAATGGACCAACTATGAGTCGCGGGGAGGGGGCACAAGAGATATGGATGGGCTTTGTTTGTTTTCCAAAGACCTGTTGTCAAAAACTGCAGTGGAGAGTTTTATTGGTTTTAACCTAAAATAAGAAGCCCTAATCATTAATACCTCCACCCCAGATGTACATGTGATTTTTCACTGTCTTGCACACCCTGTGGTTCTCACACTTGTGCAGAGCACTGATATCACAATGGTTGTGTTTCACATGCTCTGTGTTCAGTCCGTACATGGTGCAAACACAATCACCAACCGCAAAGAAGAAGTGAATCGGGTCTAATATGCCAATAATTCTTTAGCTGTAAATCCTTCTTCTTTCCTCTCTCCAACATTTCTGTTTTGCATGCAGACAGGGGTAAAAACAAAATATATATGCAAAATGTCTTGTGTTTGCATGAATCTGGCAGGGTGACACTTCTGGTGCTACAGCAGGTAACTGATGTTTGGAATGGTGCCTATCTGCATGTTGGTGACTATATTTTAGAGACCGATTTTTAAATTACAGTACAGTAATGATTCAGTATCTCAAATTACTAAATTCAGCTTTGTTGTCAGCCCTTTGATGACTCTCTTATTTTTAAACATACACAGTAAAGTAAAACTAGTAGAGAAGAACACCAAGATTTATGCAGAATAATGTAATCCTGGCTAATCATCACCCTAAGAAAGCAAGCAGGGAAGGGAGGCAGTCAGGGAGGGAATGGGGGATTTGCAAATTTTGGAATGAACAGTCAGTCTGTACTGTTTCTGAAGAACTACAGAAATGTATTTGTGTACTGCTGTCCAGTACAAATATGATCTCTTGCCACAGTCAATAGGAGAGAGACACATACAGGTTAATGTTTAAAGCAGGGGTTCTCAGACTTTTGTACTGATGACCCCTTTCAAACAGCAAGCCTCTGAGTGCAACCCCCCCCCCCATACATAAAAACACTTTTTTATATATTTAACACCATTATAAATGCTGGAGGCAAAGCAGGATTTGGGGTGGAGGCTGACAGCTCATGACCCCCCATGTAATAACCTTGCAACCCCCTGAGGGGTCCCGACCCCCACTTCAAGAACCCCTGGTTTAAAGGATTCCTGAGTGCTTTGTTGTGTTGTCTGTGTGCATACCCCTAGTTCATTCTGAAGTGTCAGCCTGTATAAATGAAATGCAATTTTATATTAAAATGCATCTGTCTAGAATGTGCTGTTTAGTATCCATGATGAATCACTTATTAGTGTACTATCAAAGGGTCGCCTGCTTTCAGGCTCTTTCTCATCTCAGTTCAGCATAATGAAAGCAATTATTGTACTACTTAATTCCTGCAATAACAGAGTCTTACATGGTCATCTTTGTGGTGTTCTCGTCTTCAGTGGGTTTCTGATTCTTCTCTCACTTAACTCCCAGTTTTAAATTCTCTTCAGGGGCATTACTTCTAGCTTCCACCAAGGCTAGTGAAAGAAGAATCTGGCCCCACTTGACGAGATGAGTCACTTGTCTGTCATAACGCCTACTTAAAATTAGAGGTGTGCCAACACTAAAAAACATAATGTTATGAAAATTGGGGATGGAGAAAATGTATGAGATCATCCTGCTCACCCTGTGTCAATATAAGATTATTCTCCACACTGTATTTTCCAATGCTTTGTCCACTCTAGTTCTAAACGTTATGTGACAGACCCAGACCAGTGGGGTACAGGAGTCTGGGAGAGGGCAAATATACTGGTCACTGGATGAGTAGTTTTCTGTTCCCTGAGTGACCAGAGCAGGGGCTGCACTAGAGTAATCAGGAACCTGCTAGAACCAATTAAGACAGGCAGGATAATTAAGACACTTGGAGCCAATTAAGAAACTGCTAGAATCAATTAGGACAGGCTAGCTAATCAGGGCACCTGAGTTTAAAAAGGACCTCACTTCAGTTTGTGGTGTGCATGTGAGGAGCTGGGAGCAAGAGGAGCTAAGAGTGAGAAGACATATTACTGGAAGACTGAGGAGTACAAGCATTATCAAACACCAGGAGAAAGGTTCTGTGGTGAGGATAAAGAAGGTGTTGGGAGGAGGCTATGGGGAAGTAGCCCAGGGAGTTGTAGCTGTCGCGCAGCTGTACCAGGAGGCACTCTAGACAGCTGCAGTCCACAGGGCCCTGGGCTGGAACCCGGAGTAGAGGGCAGGCCCGGGTTCCCCCCAAACCTCCCAATCCCTGATCAGACACAGGAGGAATTGACCTGGACTGTGGCTTATACCAGAGGGGAAGGTCTCTGGGCTGTTTCCTGACCCACATGGTGAATCTGTGAAGTGAGAAAATCCGCCAATAAGCGCAGGACCCACCGAGGTAGAGGAGGAATTTTGTCACAGTTCCAAGAGATGGAAGCTTCTGCCTCTTCCCATGGCATATTTTTATACAGTCGCACCATTCTGGAGATTTTCCTAATCATCCCCTAAATTGGTTAACTTAATTTTGTCATTATATTTTTATCACTTTAAATAAAGTCTCTCCAAATGAGAAACAGGAGAGAGGCTACAAAATGGACGTCTTATAGTGGATCACTTTTATTCCGCTGGTTCTTTGCTCTTGATTCAGACGGCCACAACAAACTAACAGCTGTGACAAAGCAAATGTGTTTCTGTTGCTGTTTTGTTTGGGAAGGATAAGATACTACTCAATGTGAGTAATGGTGCCAGAATTGAACCCAGGATAATTCTTTCAGTGTTTTAGCTTCTTTCCCTTTTTAATGAGCTGTTAATATATGGTATGGGGTAGGAGAAAAATAGGGTGTAAATATAAACTAGTCACTTTCTTTGAAGGACCTGTCCATGTCTCTTGATTTATCGTGCAGGATAGGACAATGCCAATGATGTCAGTCAGGCACCACAAATACTTTTATTAGTCTGTAATTCTTTGTGATGATGGTAAGTTGAGCAACACCATAAATGGAGAAAGACAAGTTTCCCAGCGATGTATTCTAGCCTTTCAAACCTACATACATGGACTTCAGTGGAGCAGCTCTGTTGTACTGGCACATCTGCTTCTTTTACTAGCGCAGAAATCTTATTTCCATACTTATAGCAAAAGCACTTTGCTAAAAGGAAGGAAGGAAATATACGATTGGCATGTTTCCTTACCTCTCAAGCCTACCCTTTGGTGGTCATATTGCTATTTGTTGTTTACCACTAGGGCTGATCTTTTCAGAGTCTCTGCTTGAAGATTCCTTTACTATAATTTGTACATTTGTTTTCAGAATATATTAAAACAGCCAATAATCAGCATCCATTGTGACTACTTCAGATTATTAATTATTATTATTCTGGTGGTGTGCAAGTGCTAAATGTAGGTCATACAGGTAGCAGAGGCAACTCATTAGGACAAATTGCTTGCAGAAAATCTGCTCAGCCACGGGATGATAAGAGAAATCCTACATCATGGTTTGCTGAAATGTTGAATTTTTCCTAGGGCCCTCCTCTGCATGTCACTTATGGCCATGATCTGCACTCCTTATCCAGGCAAAACACCCATTCAAATCAATGAGAGTTCACAGAACTAAATAAATGAGTAACAGGAGTTGTGTCAGAGTAAGAAGTGACAGAATTGTACCTATTTGTAATATGGCCCAGTCCTTTACTTGTTGAAGTCAGCAGAAACATTCTCATTGGTTTCAATGATTGTTAACAAGTCCAGCTTCTTTAAGACCAGAAATAAGGGCACAAACAAAAATGAAAACATGGGACCTGAAGGCCTAACATTTGCAGGATATTCGTGTTCATATATTGACTCACACTTAAAGAAAAAGTCTATTAGATTCCTTGCTACTGTCAATTTTGCTTTTATATATTAACTAGCCAATATTACCGTCACTTTGCCTAGTGTTATTCTTTATATCCGTCATTGCTCTTTTGTTAATGGGTTTCTTTTGTTTTTCAGTCCCGCTGGAAACTCGGGGCTTAAGAAGAGTGAACAGGCTAGCTATAGGAGGGGTTAAACTAATAGCAAAAGGGGAAGGTAAGAAGAAGGGAGATATTAACACTAAGCACAAAATCGAGATATTAAGAACAAAATTAATCAAGGAACCAAAGGACATGAAGAGGAGAACTTCTTGATTTGCCTGTACACCAATGCTCAGGGCCCGGGTAACAAACAAGAGGAATAGGAATTGCTCATTTAAGAGCATAAATTCAATCTAATTGGTATTACTGAAACCGGGTGGGATGACTAGCACCACTGGACTGTTAAAATCTATAACCAATTTAGGAAGTCTCAAGTTGGCAAAAGGGGAGGGGGAGCGGCACTATGTCAAAATTGACATTACCTGTTTCTGAGTCACTGATAACGCAGATGGATCTAGGTCCTAACGGATAAAGCATAATATGAGGTACTAGTTGGTGTCTACTACAGACCACCAAATCAAACTAGGGAGCAGGATGACAGCTTCATTAAGCACCTATCTACAAAGAATGGGGGAGGGGAATGGTGTAACCAGGGGGCACTTCAATCTGAGTGACGTATGCTGCAGGTCTCATGCTGCCAGTACTAAAACATTTTTGGAATTTCTAAATATTATAGATGACAATCTCCTAACTCTCAAAGTATTGCCGCCAACTTAGGGGAATTCTATATTAGACCTTGTCATCACGGATAAAGAAGAACTGATCACACAACTAAAATTTAATGGTAGCTTAGGTACAAGTGATCATGACTTGATATATGCAAGCAAAATAAAGTCCAGACCAGTGATATATATATACTTGGTGCTTTAATAGGACCAATTTCACAAACATGAAAACAAGTGTGAGCCAAATCAGCTGGGAGGAAGAATTTAATCAGAAAAATGTGAATGACAATTGGAAATCATTTAAGAACACCTTCCTAGATGCCACAAAATCACACAGGCTGCTGTGATGATTAAAAAAAACAACCTGGTTTAGAGGGGAAGCGAAGGCAGCTGTAAAAAATTAATATATATTAATTATTTAATAAAAATTTGTGTGTGTGTATATATATTACAAATAGACAAAAGGGATGGTTGATAGTAATGAATATAAATCAGAAGTTAGGAATGGTAGAAAATTGATAAAGGAAGCCAAGAGACACAAGGAGAAATCTATGGCCAGTAGAGTTAAGGACAATCAGGAGTTTCTTACATATATTAGGAACAAAAAAAAATCCTGACAATGGAATCAGTCCATTACTAGAAATGGAAATGGTAGAATTATCCATAACAATGCAGAAAAGGTAGAAGTGTTCAATAAATATTTCAGTTCTGTATTTGTGGGGGAAACAAATGATGCAGTCTCATCATGTGGTGATAACACTCTTTCCATTCCACTGGTATCTCTGGAGGATGTTAAAATGGAAGTTAATAAAAAGTTAGACATTTTCAAATCAGCTGGTCCAGACAGCTTTCATCCAAGAGTGTTAAAAGAGCTAGCTGAGGAGCTTGCTGGCCCATTAATGTTGATTTTCAATAAGCCTTAGAGCACCGGGCAAGTTCCAGAAGACTGGGAGAAAGACAATGTTGTGCCAATTTTGAAATATGGTAAAGAGGATGACCCAGGTAATATAGGCCTGCCACCCTGATATCGATCCCAGGCAAAATAATGGAGTAGCTGAGTCAGGACTCAATTAATAATGATCTAAAGGAGTGAAATGTAATTAATGCAAATCAACATGGGTTTATGGAAAATAGATCCTGTCAAATTAACTTAATATCTTTTTTGGATGTGATTACAAGTTTGGTTGATAAACCAAATTGGAGAATTTCTGCTGGCTAGGCTCTAAATGAATATTTCCACTCAGTGTTGGTAAAACTCCTGGAAAGTGCTATGATACTTCACAGGTGCATGGCAAGCACCAGATTAAAATACTGTATCAAGGTTTAACAGACAGCAATAACGAATGATGGATTCCCTACCAAAGATGACATCCCACTATGTTGCTATATTTTACTCTTAAGCATTCCCTTCCTGCATGTCTTCCCCATCTTCAGCTTTCTAGACTACCAAAGCTAAGTAATATTTGCATTAGATTTCCAAATGGTCTCACTGGGGGTGGGAGGAAAAGACTGATGACTTGCATCCTCTCCTTACCCTTGCCAAAAACCTTGGAAAAACCATGCTGTATACACCCAGACTTCAGGCTAGCATCTGAAAGGCAGGAGTTTTGTTTTGTGTTAACAGCAGTTCCAGATGACCTCTGCACGTACATTCTCTACTATGTTTAAATTCCTGACCTGTGTAATCAGCTTGTTTACATTTGGAAAATTACCCACTATCCTGATCATTTGCAAGGGCTCTTACCAAAAAAAAAACAAAAAAAAAAACCAACCCTGCCAAATGGGTATGGGGAAGCAGGCCCCATCACCACCCGCAGAGACTTCTTCCATGTAAGGTTTATTGCCAGTAATAAAATCCCACAATGTAAGTCCACATCTTGGTAGGCTGAAATAAATAGCTAATATCCTTATGGTAAATTGTCAGAACTCACCTTTTGGGTCATATCACTTAACAGCACTCCCCTGGCAAGCAGGTAGGTGCAAGGTAATAAGGAATGGCAAAGAACTCTACATTTAACTTGCTTTCTTGGATAAGCAGTGATTCCTGTCACAAATCTGTCAGCATGAAGTGACAGCTCTGTCATCCCTTACATACTTGCTCATGAACTGAGACACTTTTAGAGCACTTTTTTTTTTAAATTGACCTTCTGTTGCAACAAAAGCTTTGGTTAACCCCTTCTGGACCATGTATTTGGCTCAAAATGGCTATCATCGTTATTTATCATTTGCATTACAATAGCATCTAGAGACCCCAACCAATGTGCTTCCTACTGTACAAAGTAAAGCTAATCTCTATAGAGCATGGACAGTCCTTTTGCTCTGGGTTTGTACAGCTCCTAGCACAACGGGGTCCTGGTTCATGGCTATGGCTCGTAGGCACTATGGTAATACAAATAATAAATAAATAATAATAGTGAAAGATGGAGCCCTGAAGAGCTCACAGTCTAAGAGACAAGCCAGATAAAGAGTGGAAGTAGAAAGAGAAGGGATTTACCCAGGATCACACAGCAGGTCAGTGGCAAAGCCAAGAAGAGAATCTGGTTCTCCCGGGTCCCAGTCCTGTACCCTAGATCAGTGCTTCTCAAAGTTGGGCCGCCGCTTGTTCAGGGAAAGCCCCTTCCCGTAGCCCCCACTGGCCTGGAGCAGCGAACCGCGGCCAGTGGGAGCTGCGAGCGGCCGAACCTGCGGACACAGCAGGTAAACAAACCGGCCCGGCCCGCCAGGGGCTTTCCCTGAACAAAGGCGGACCGGCTTTGAGAAGCACTGCCCTAGATCATGCTGACTGTATATTTCTTCAAGCAATAAGCTCCTTCTACCCACCACCATAAACATCTTGCTGGCCAAGAATCTTTCTCATACTTCCAAGTTCTTCACGCAATCCGTAAGTGGCTCTAAATGCAGTTTCTGCTTTTTCAATGCATTAGAGAACTCACTTGGATATTATTTTAAAACATTAACTACAGAGATCTCCCTGCTTAGAAAAGATTACACCACTTCAGTAATACTTTTCGTCCTACTTATTTTGTAGGTGAATAATCCCTTAATGTGAGAAGACAGGTAGAAAGGAGGAGAGTAGAGCCCAGGGTGTTTCTAGAGGTGATAATGGAACAGCATATGTGGGGGAGAATGGCAAGGGAGAAAGGGGAATACTGTGCAGGGCATGCCGTCTAAAGCCTTGGCTACACTTGCAGCTGTACAGCGCTGTGAAGTAAACCTGGCTTCTTACAGCTGAGTAGGGAAAAGCGCTGCAGTCTGTCCACACTGCCATTTGCAGCTGTGTTGGGAGCGGTGCATTATGGGCAGCTATCCCAGCATTCATGTGGCTGCAACGTGCTTTTCAAAATCGGGGGTGCGGTGGATTGTGAGAGGGAGTGTTGGGGGAGAGAGAGTGCTTTTTGGAGCATGTCAGCTCTCCATTTTGCAAGTTCCGAACTCCCAGCCCCCTGCTCATTCATTTACTCACTCAAAGCAAGCTGCAAACTGTTTGCTTTTCTCTATGGTATGAGCTTTGAAACCGGCACTTCCGCATTCCTCCAGCCGGTCACAACAATGGAGAGGATTGGCCATTTGACAAGGTGATAGAACAGCGCTCCAAGCGTTTACACTCACACCAGTGAATTGTAGCCACTCCGCTGCAGCTGTTATTCCTCTCGGAGATGTGGAGTACCTGCAGCAGTGTACCCAGGGAGATACAGCGCTGTAAGTGCCCTGCCAGTGTGGACGGGGAGTGAGTTACAGCGCTGGGGGAGGCTTTACAGTGCTGTAACTTGCAAGTGTAGCCAAGGCCTTAGCCTGTGATCCACAGCTTGACCACAGGCCGAGGAGTGGTAAGAGCTGGGGGGTGGGAGCAATACAGGAGGTCATATGGGAAGATGAAAGGGAAACACAGCTGGCAGAGTAAATCTGGAGAGGATGGCATGTGTGAAGGGGGAGTGCCAGGGAGGCGGGCAAAGTGGGGCCCCTCAGTTAGCAAACTAAGGAGGTTCCCTGACAGCTCCGATCGCTGTTAGCTCTGATCACTGATAAAGATGACAGCTGTTAAAGTTGAAAGTGCATCAACTATGCCAGCCTGTTGTGTCCACACAGGCACAGAATCGACTGAGTCTGCACCGGTTCAGGCTATCCCACTTCTTATCCAGACAGTTTTTGAGTAAGGTATATGGATTGCTACCTTTCCAGAAAATTGAGTGTGGTCCTTTTGCATATGGGCATGCAAATTCTTGATGGGGGAGCAATCAGAATAATTTTTCTAATTGCCCAAAGCTGACAGTGCTCAGAAAGCAGGATGGGACTCAGTCATCTAGCCAATGACTTAACGTTCAGTAAGTGCTTTATAATTATGGGGCAAATCCTTTCTTACTAGCCCCAGCTGCCAACTGCCCTGGGAATCCTGCTTCAGGCTGCAGAGCAGGCTCCACACCCCCTTACACTCATAGAGCTGGGGAGGAAAAGGAGAATCTGCATCCCAATGGATTCTCTGGCTCCACTGCTCCTCCCATGGCCTTCCCCTTAGGTGCTAATGCACAGGGGATCCTCCTGGGGCTGAGTTCTCTCAGGGATTATGCACCCACTAGATTCATCTGTGACAAACATCAGCGAAGCCAAGCTGCTGGCTTGGTGATGGGTCTGAGATGTCCACATATCAAAAGGGGTGTTAATATGTCTGTGGGTTCTTCATTAGGACAGTAAAGAGCAATGACAAAAAGACTTTGAATAGTGCAGATCTGCAGCCATGTATTTATTTATTTAGTTTTGACAGTACGGCCTGCATTGGTTCCTTTTTAGGCTGTCATTACTCAGTAGGAATAGTCCATATTACATATTTGTATCTTGCATTATTGTCCTGTTATGATATGAAACTCAAACTGGACAGGATATTACATTTGTTTTTGCCCTTTTAAACAAAATGCCGAACAAGTGTAAACAGGCTGCCAGGCAATAACCTTTAATATAGTGTAACCTCAGAGCTATAAAAGCCTCTCCATAAAAGAGCAGAGTTATAAAGGAAAACTTGACAGATCTTCTGGATCTGTAGCACACCACTGCTTTGCATTGCAGTCAGTTAAGTGCATTACGTTTATATTAAGTTTGAGGTTTTAAAACTAAGCTCTTTTTAGGTATTAACAGATACTAAAACACGTTAGATCCTTCTGTCAACATTTCAAATGTGACTTGCCCCTGACTCCATTCAGCTGGGTCAGTTTCCTTGGAACCTGGCAAAATATAAATAAATAAATATCCTTCCTCTGAGACTAAGCATGGCGTTTTGAGAGGCCAAAAAGAGGTTACTTAACGGAATTAACACAGGAAGGAGGAGGGGGGTTGAAAATAGGGCTGGAAATGGGACGCTGGCAAAGCTGCCTGTAAACCCCGTCTTGTTACCTCCATAGTATTTAGCGAAGCAAGTTAATGTCCACCAATAAATCAAAACAAACTGTGCTTACCAACCTTTGTTCCCTATTGCCGTTGATCTAACCACAACCAATGCATTTCTGACACCACAATGCAGAGCAGCCATGATATTTTAAATATACCCACAAACATGTTGAATAGTTATTCTATGAGTATTATTTGACCAACCATCATGGCCCTCTTCCTTTTTAATGAAAACTTAGATTAGCACTGACATTTGCAAACTTAATCTCCAAATGCTTAATAACTGGTTTCTCCAGTCTGAGCTGCTCACATAGAATCAGTCAGTAAGCAAACAAACCTTTACCAACACTTTCTCTTCAAGACATAGAGCCAAATTCCCTGCTGATATCAACGTGGGGCTGCTGCTCTGAAGTCAATGGAGCTGTGCTGGCATTGTATCAGCAGCGAATATGCCACACGGTTTCTGCAAAGTGTGTGTGTGTGGATGGGGCAGGGGGGAAATCTGTGCCAGACCTATACCTGGTATAGACTACTGCCCCAGTGGCAATGTGGGGGTATAAGACGGAGTAGCTACTTCATGGAAGCTCTTCTCCCCCACCCATGCAGTGCAGGTAGTTCACCCAAGGAAGTAAGAGGGCAGTTTACTCCACCTCTTTCCCCTGCATGGTTGTGTAAAGTGGTTCACTATTGAGCCCTAATGAATTAAGCCTCACAGCAGTCCTGTGAGATGGTAGTAATCTTTACCTATTCTACAGCAGCTAAATTAAGGTACAAAGAGGCTAAGCCTGGGATTTTCAAAGGAGCCTAAGGGAATTAGGTGCATAACTCATAAAATTTCAATGGGATTTGGGTATCTGACTCCCTTAGGCTCCTTCGAAAAAAACAACAACTGAGCCTGAATAGATTGGCCAGGGTCAAAGAGCGCTTGGAACAGAATCCAAGAGCCTCGACTTCCAGCCCCCTGTTTTAACACTCCCTTCTCAGCACAAAGAACCATGTTCAAACACAGGCAACTTTATTCTTATAGCAATAAGTCCTTAAGTTAAAATGCTGACCTAAAAAAAAAAAAAAGAGTGAGAGAGAGGGGTGCAGCGGAGTTCTCTCAAAACAAAGGTCTGCCCAGGAATCCAGAAAGCTAGCCTAAAGGAACAACTCCATCAGTGGCTATTAGCCAAGGTAATCAGGGACACAACCCCATGCTCTGAGTGTTCCTAAACCTCTGACTGCCAGAAGCTGGGACTGGATGATTGGGGATGGTTCACTAGATAAATTGCCCTGTTCTGTTCATTCCCTCTGAAGCACCCAGCATTGGCCACTGTCAGAAAACAGGATGCTGGGCTAGATGGACCGTTGGTCTGACCTCTATGGCTATTCTTATATTCTTAACTCATTTTTATTAATTTATCAGTTCATGAAACCACCACTGCGGTACAATTTTCTTCTGGGTAAAAACAAACATGTACAGTGATTTAACATAAACAATAAAAAACATTTGTTGCTACTAGTGTTCCGCTCCACATCCCCCACTATGTAATCCTATTTGTTTTCGGCTTCACAGAAAAAGAAGAAAACATCCTTGTTGAAAGAGGAAATTATGTAAGCAAAGTTGTTTAGATAAAAGAATGATTAACAAGCCGTATAATGAAGTATAAAAACTCCTGTTTTAAACATGCTGATTTCATCTCAATTGCTACTGAGGCCTGGGAAGAAAAGCTAGGGTGCATCAGAACCTATATTACAATCTTTCCAAAAATTCAACAGACTTTTGAGATGGAAGTAATAAAAAGCACAGCCAAATAGCTTTCAAATATATATCACCACTGTTTCACTGCATAATGAATACCCACATTCAGTTCCCCTTTCATTTCCTTTTGTCCTTCCAAGATTATTTATATATGCGACCTTTTACCTGAGACCATATCTCTTACTAAAAAAATAAACGTGACTTTGCTCTGCTTTGACAAAGCCTTAATCTACTTCATTTGTTATAGATATTGCAACAAAACACATACAGTCTGATAAGCTGGAATGTTGGAGACTGGTGCTAGAGAATGTAGCAGTATTTTTATAAGGAAATACAAAGCATCTACAAAAAAGTTTTGCTACACGTATAAAATTCCCTGTTGCCAAGTTGCCCTTAATTGGTCACCTTTTAAAATTTGTCATTTTCCTCTGTTCTTAAAAAAGTGTTCTCTCCACAGTTGCCAGATAGGGATTTTATTTAATTATATGGGTGAGGCAGAGAGACTTTTCCATATTCATACAGCAAAACATGCATTTTGGTAATCAAGGGGCGTTCAATAATGAATGCATGAAGGGTTAAACAGACAACACTGCAAGCACGTGCTGAGCTTGTATTTCCTGAGTTTGGAAAGGGTACATCCACAATATTTTAGGGTGGCTCATTTTCTGCTCTCCCCTTTCTGTGACTGTAACCCCCATTGTTATTAGTTCAACAAGTGGGTTCAGGAGACAAAAGACCCACATGTGTTTCCATCTACCATAGCCATCTGCACACACTCAGCATCTGTCATATCTGACACCTTAAGAGCTAAGATGCCATAAGCAAAGTTAATGAGAATGATTCAAGATCTCATGACTGTCAGGATATGTTTACACTGCAACGTAAGCCCTAGCTGAGACCAGACTTGAGCCCAAAACCCCATTTCCTTCTACACACAAATCTCTCAGGTTAGGGCTTGGACCCTGCAGGGGTAGAGGGTTTGAGCCCAAGTCAAGCCAGGACCCGCGGTTTGAGCCGATTGCTTTGCAGTTTAGTGGCAGTCCCCACAACTCAGGTCCTGGGAGGCCGTCAAAATTATCCCAAAATCCCCTGGGCCAACTTCCTCTCTAGCCCAAGAATCTCCAATCTCCAGGGAAGAAGCAGCAATCCCCCTTAGTAGAGTATAGCAGCTCGGTGAGTCAGCGTTTAACCTTCCATTGGCTTCTGAACACCGGGTTACAAACACACCAGGAGAGAGCCTTCTGTGCCGGCAATAGAGACTGACCAGAAGTCATCTTTCGCGAAGCAAGCAGCTTCATGGTCACAGGTGCAAGGCCAGCAAAACAGCGGACTTCAGTAAGAGGACCAGGAATGACTATGCATACCAGCAAATAGTGAAGAAACTGGCAATGATGCAAATTTACTGGATCAATGACCAGTGCAGGGAGTGGATTAAGCATCTCAAGATTGAGTACAGGAAAACCAGAGACCAGAAACCCACCTCGGGCAACCCGTCACCACACCTGTTTTATAAGGAGTCTGATTGGGTGCTGTGTCAAGCACGGAGTCAATGGTGGTGCATGATGACCTGGTCAGCCAGGATGGTGCCTACTGGCCCCAGAACCCAGCATGAGGCCTGATGGAAGCAGGAGCAGCTCTACGTTTTTTGCCGCCCCAAGCACGGCAGTCAGGTGGCCTTCGGCGGCATGCCTGCGGGTGGTCCGCTGGTCCCGCGGATTCGGCAGCGTTTCTGCGGGTGATCTGCCGGTCCTGCGCCTTCGGCGTATCCGCCGCCGAATTTCCGCCGAAACCGCGGGACCGGCGGACCTCCCGCAGGCATGCTGCAGAAGGCTGCTTGACTGCCGCCCTCATGGTGACCAGCACACCGCTCCCCGCAGCTTGCTGTCCCAGGCACGTGCTTGCTGCACTGGTGCCTGGAGCCCCCCTGGATGGAAGCCAGCGGCAGGTGCCGAGTGAAGACAGTGAAGTGACCTGTTGCATTCAGCAGCCCCTTGCTGTCACACATCCATTCAGGGCGACATGGCTCACCTCGGGCAGCACAAAGACACAGCAAGCTACAGTAATGCAGACAGCACTGATATGGAATCCATACAGATCTGCAATCTGTCAAAGCACATTCAACCACCATTCTACACCTGCTCAGAGTGTAATTAAACTGTCTTCTGTCAGGGCCTCGGAAATCAGGGCACAGTTTCATTAGCCCAGGCAAAAGGAGGTACTCAGGGTCCTCCAAAACAACGGTGGGGACAGTAATTCAATTAATGACAATGTCATTTGGTGGGAATAGTGTCCCAGCCTGTCCATGAATGTAGACTCCCAACCGGCAAAAAACCCTGGCATCATGAACTTTTTCAGTGCACCCCCGTTGACATTCATAATTCGACCTCTGTGATTCACAAAAACCTACATCTTTGTGGTTTATGTACTCATGTACAACTCGAGGATGGCAAACTATGGGCACAAGTCCCACCAATGGCCCCGACGCAGATTGGAAACCTCATTCTCTCAAGGCCAGCAATTACTTCAGGAATATCCCATCACGTTGGGGTAAACCACGTGCCTGATTGCCTCAGAAAACCTCTGCCACTGCTTTACCCACAGTTGACTTTCTGACACCCAACTGGTTAGCAATGGACCTGTAGCAGTCTGGGGTAGCCAGGTTCCAGACAGTTATAGTAATCCGCTTTTGGACCAGCGAGGGTGCTCTCATGTGTGTGTCTTTATCCTGGAAGGTTGAGGTAAGCGGCTCACAAAGTTCCAGAAATGTACCTTTCTTCATGCGGAAGCTCTGGAATATCTGCTGGTCATTCCAGGTCTGCACGACAATGGGATCCCACCAGTCTGTGCTTTGTGGCAATGCTTCAGAAGTGGCTGTCTATCTAGGGGGCATCAGTGGCTGTACCAAGTGTCATATGCAGCATCAACTAGTTTGAGTCTGCAGGTCTGTGTGCTTCTCCTTCTCCATCATAAGCTCTATGAGGTGCCTTTGGTGGCTCAGAAAACACTGCTGAAACATCGACCCGCATCTCACGCATCCTGACAGAGGAGTGAAAGTGCAAGTAAGAAAAGTTCATCAAAAGATGCCTCCTCCGTGTTGCTGGGTCCAGTAGCTAGGAGTGCAAAGACCAAAATGACTGCTTGGCAGGATGTGTTGGCAGGCTGTTCAAACTTCCTGTAACACGCAGGATGGACAGTCACATTTTCCCACAATGCATCACAATCAAAGGGCTAGAGCAGCCACATTTCAGGAGGGCGCTAGGGAGTCGGAGTCTGCGTGCTGCAGCATGGACATCAGAGATCCAAGCTCGAGCCCAGGTTAGAAAATTCTTAAAACAGAGTTAACAATCAATGTAGACACTCAAGCCCTGGGTTCTTGAACCCAGGGTCTGTTGATTCGAGTCCCACTAACCCGGGGCTTACACTACCATGTAGACAAACCCTCATAGTCATGCTAGATAAGGATTCATAGATTCAAGGACTGGAAGGGACCTCAAGAGGTCATCGAGTCCAGTCTCCTGCTTGCATGGCAGGACCAAATACTGTCTAAACCCTCAAAGTCATGCTAAATAAGGAATCAGTATCAAAATTAAAATAAAACCTGCAAACAAACATTGCCAAAGCAAATGCATGGCTAAAATTCCTTGCAACTTACCAGAAAGCTAGGTGTATGTGCCGTAATGCGGGTTTGTTTATGGAACAGCAAAGCTCGGATCAACACTAAGGACCTTTATTGTTCTCTCTGAGTGGTTTAAGAACAGGTGTCTGATTTATCTATTTATTGTAAAGTAATCCATAAATAGAACATGATCTCAAAGAAAAGCATGACCTAGATGTGGGAGAAATTCAGGCTCTCCAGACTAGCATCTCATGTTACTCTTGCTTTGAGTCAGCCCTGAAAAAGCAGAAGTTGTGCTGCTGATCTAAAAGTCAAGCACACATACAATAACAGAAACTTGCCATAGGGAAACAGCCCAAAGAGAATACATCAATTTGAATTTTAAAATAAGTATTTGCCATTTCAGTAAATTATTTACTTTTAAATTTACTTACGTAGTTCATTCAATTACTGTCCCAGAGATTCCCTATGTACACAATATAGGACCTTTCTAATGACTGGAAATGTGCTATTAACTACACGCAAGCTAGTTCCCTCTAAGTATAGACAATCAGGGTCCAAGGGTGCTTGGACCTGGTAGAAGAGAGATAGAAGGTGTATAACAGGTAGCTAGAGCTTTTGTCCCCTCTCGTACCTGCACAGGAACCAGTCATGATTGCAGTTACTGGGCTGTCCAGAGAACAGAGACTGCTTACTTCTAGAACACCCTGGGGCGCAAGCCACAACCTAAAGAGGTACCGTAGAGGTGGGGCAAAGCCCCCAACCTCCACGCTCCGCAGAGACCAGCGGAAATGGCCAGAAATGCAGAGAAGATCATGTGGCACTCTCTTAAGAAATAGTGCAGCAGCTGTGCTTAGCCTATGCACCCAGGAACACATTCTGCCTTCCCGCATAGCCCCTGGCATGGTGTGACGCCACTCAGACCCCAACACAGGCCAGTGTGCTATTAGGCATGATCTGTCCTTAAACGTATTTAATGATGGGATTTTCACAAGTGCACAGTGCCTGCCGAACTCTGCTACCACTGAAGTCAGTGGGAGTTTTGCCACTGACTACAATGGGAGGAGAGTTGCACCAATGCTAAGCCCTTTTGAAAATCCCACCCTAAAAGTAGTGTAGATCAAAACACCATAGTTCAGAATCTGGTGAACTCCCCATAGTGAAAAATATCTACACTTAACCTGTCTGGAGTAGGTCTGCCTGCTTGTAACATGCCCTTCTTCTAAACATGGTCTCAACTTTATCAAACTTTAAAATGGTTATAATACGTAGCTATCACACAGAGTTCCTGTGAAACTTGACTGATCAATTGTGTGACTAGTTAATGAGAAGCAGCATGAGGATTGAGGAATCTGAAGAAGAGGACCAACGGGATGTTGGCAACATGAAAACTCTCACTCCCTTTACCCCCCAAATTCTTGTTTCCCATCTGGCAGGGAAACTGAACAACAACAGAATGGTATGTCTGCGAATATGCCCATTTTACTGTACCTTGCTTCGTAGCGTTGACTTCGGTGCCTCTCTTTCTAAAGCTCTTGTCAGATTGATAGGCAGGGACTGCTCACAACTGGCCTAATATAAGGAGACCCCAAAAATAAACAGACAATAAAAACACTTAAAACTAAACATGCGCACACACACACACACACACAAATAACTATTTCTATTTACTCAGCATTACTGCCAGGCACCTGCCTGCTTATATATACACAATAGGCAAAGCTCCCTAATGATTTCAGTGACAAAAATGTGGCAGTTATCTTTAAAGAAGGTACTCGAGAAATAGAGATGGAAGGAGGGAGGAAAAGATCTGCTCTCTGATTCAATCATAGTTGAGCTGTGCTATACCTGAAGTATTCTATTTTATTCTCACAATACACTGAATTTAAATAATCTATCACTTCACATACGGTACAGCCGAAGTTTACATCATTTGTACATATGCAGATCTGTGTATTTATTCAGGATTATATTAAGGGCTCGTTAAACTAGCTCCCCCAGTGACAAACTATACTAGCAATTTCTACTTCGGTTTAAGTTGTGTCTACATGGAGGGAGGGAGCGTAGCTATGATGGTTAGTGATGTGATCTTCACTTTCCTAATTAATAAAGCTATACCAACAAAACTTTGCAGTGTAGACCTGACTTTAGTAACACCACTAGCTATTGCTTTATAATTTTGCAAGTGCTTCAGCTAAATGAACGATTATGTATTAACAACACTAACCCAATAACTCTGTTTTACATAAGTACAGTGTATAGCACAGTGGGATCCTGGTCCATTAATAGGGCTCCCAGGTACTAAAGCAGGGGTCGGCAACCTTTCAGAAGTGCTGTGCCGAGTCTTCATTTAGTCACTCTGATTTAAGGTTTCACACGCCAGTCATACATTTTAACGTTTTAGAAGGTCTCTTTCTAAGTCTATAATATAGAACTAAACTATTGTTGTGTGTAAAGTAAATAAGGTTTTTAAAATGCTTAAGAAGCTTCATTTAAAATTAAATTAAAATGCAGATACCCCCGGACTCGGGCAATGTGAGTGCCACTGAAAATCAGCTCGTGTGCCGCCTTCGGCACGCGTGCCATAGGTTGCCTACCCCTGTACTAAAGTAATACAAATAATTAATTATTATTGATAATAATGATAATAATAATAATAATACTTAAAGCTGCTGAGTCAAGAGCATTAGAAAGAGATGCCAAAATTATACATGTGATTATTTGAGGATCATCTGATCTTTCCCGTTCCTATTTGACTTATACATAGACTAAACATCATAGCATTCCTTCCCCCCCCTTGGCATTCAACACACTACTGTAGGTGAAGTGTTTGGAGGCTTGTAAACTTTCCCTTACACATCTCATATTGCTCATTTCCTGTCAGCTCTCATCTTAAAATGTCATCCTGGCTGAATCACTTTTTGCTCCTATTATAAATATGCCCATCTGCTCATTGGCGGACAACACTGAAGTACTAAACAAGGAAACATTACCCAGAAAGCCAAAGAAAGATATCCACAGGTGCTTTTCCCCACACTGCTCTCTTCTCTCTTATTTGAGTCTGCTATCATAAACACTGATTGCTCTTTGGCCCAGATGGGAGAGACCTGTTGTTGTCTTGTCCAAATATGGTAATACAGAAAGAAAAGAAAGCCTGCACTGTTTATCAGCGCTACTATATCCTTAAGGTGGGGTTTTCAAACAGGATCAATTCCCACTGACTTCAATGGGAGAAGAGTTGAGCAATGCTGAGCCCTTTAGAAAACCTAGCCTTAGTACAATGTTAGAATGGCATGGAAAAATATTAAACTGGACATAAGTAGAAGGAAGCTGTTCAAAACTTCAAAAGCTTCCCCGGGGCAAGAGACACATTTGGGACTAGAACACGGGTCTTTCTTTTCCTGACCAGTGGAGGGACAACTCTCTTGTGTTTGTTACATGTATAATGCCCAGTATCTCAGCCGAGATGAGTGAGGGGGAAGTTTGGTTGATTAAAATTAGGGAGGAAGGTGAGGGATTTCACCACCAGACTCCCACTGGGACAATTTTGGGCAACTCTTTCTGGCTATTGTCATAGAAGTGTTTAGGCTGTTTTAGATAGTTGCGAGAAGAGGGCTGAGACTATTATTTTAAAAACATTTTTCTTTCCAGTAATCCAGATGGAGTTTGCAAAAGTATAAAGTGGAAATGGAGTTTTACCACTGACTTAAATGGGAGCAAAATTAGACCAATGCTAACTACTTTTGAACATCCACCTTCATTGTTCTACCTGGAGATAACATGCTTGATTCTGCAAGGGCTGAGCCCTCTGGCCTGATCCAATTAAGTAATTAAGCATGTGGCTAAGATTGAAGTCAATGGGATCACTCATGCTCTTAAAGTAAGGCACATGCTTAAGTATTTTGCTTTGCTGGACTGGGTCCAGAGCGCTCAGCATCCTGATGATCAGGCCCCAAATGATTTCATTTCTAAACACAATTGCCCTTGATAGTTCTCTCACAAAAATCTAACTAAGCATTCATAGACCAACAGTGGACATAACGCTGTGCTAGCAGCATACACATTTCTGCTAGAATACTGCTGTGATTTGAAGCACAAAATGCAGAAATCTGTTTTGCCAGCTAATCCCCTATGTGAAGTGGAACCATTTAGTTGAACAGTAGAAATGGGTGAAGGGAAAAGTATATTCCACATAAAAAGAAAAAGCTGACAGGAGACCAGTTTTCATATCACTCTACAGTTTTAAATCCCCTAACTAACTTCCCCTCCCCTGCTACTCATTGGAATGTACCTAGAAATTGCTTGTAATTTTATAAACAGAGTTTACTTGGTATTTTGCATCCAGGCAAACAGGGGAGGTCTGCTCTGTCACTAAAAGGGGAAGAAAAGGACAATTACATAGCTTTGCCACATCTCCTATAGCTAAACGTGGAGCAGAATCAAGCCCTGTTCAACCCACTGCTTAAGCAGGTTCTGTTGTGTTTCAGTGCAAGCATTTACATGTAATGACACCCTTCTGTGCTGTCAGCTGCTCAGTTATTACAAATTTAAAGTGTTCTGCTAAAAAGATATTTGGGTGGGAGACTTCCAAAGGAAAAAAAATGTGTGTGGCTGGGAGCCAGGTTGCACTTTTCCATCCAAGTCAGCACTCAACCAAGGCCTTAGCATTTTGCTGAGAGGGACCCTGCTACTGGAGTGTCATCTTTCACCTGAGATATACGGTAAGACTGAGGTCTTGACGGTTTCTGGTAATTAAAAAGCCCACTATATTTTTTTGGAAGGAGTGGTAATCTCGCCAGACTCTCACTGGAGAAATTATATTCTGCCTGCCTAGATTCCCTCCGCAATTCAAACTCAATAAAAGCATTCTTCACTTCCAATTCCTAACTGTTGGGTTGCATTGCTGATCACTGCTAATCAGTAGTCACATTTCATCAGAGATGTGGTTGCATAACAATGGATAATTGTGTATTATTGGACTGTCTATAATTGCAGTTTGAACAGCACTTTGAGATCCTCTAGAATGAAAGGCACTAGATACAAATGGAAGGAAGCATTATTATTGGGTAGGCTTCTTAAACCAGTTTATTCACAGGTCAGTTGATAAAATGGCAATAGTGAAATGGGGAATTGATTTATATTTTAATTATGTACGTTATTTTTCAGTTTAATGCCACAAAACTCAGTCAAGACCATATCAAAACACCCTGAGAATTCTGTTCTAAAGCATAACATGAGTAACATTTTCTTTTAGCACACACATACCCACAGTGCAATTCATACACAGCAGTCCAGTTATACTGTCCCCTTTCCTGGATGGATTGTCAAGTAATAACTAGTTCTGATGTGACACTACTCCATAAAGGCAGAAATTAGGAGGGTGCACTGAGGTTTTATTTTATGGCTCTTGTAAATCAGAGGTATGCAACACACGATAGATATCTAATCTGTACACATAACCCTCTTATTAATGTGCGCCTACTCTACTAGTTTATCTCTTATTATCTTTAGGCTAGCAAATACCACAGAAAGGAGTCACCCCCAATTTGACAATCATGCCACTATATGATAATGGTACAGAAACTCTCTCAAGGTCATTGAACGGTACCCAAAATTAAGGAATAACAGCCTTGATAATTTTTTCATTGCTTTGAGATTATAATCTTACAATATGGCCTGAGTAACAGGCAGCATGCAGCTGCGCTGTTCCGGGAGCAAAGCAGGGACTGAACTGTAACTTGGAAAGTCTTCATTCAGTCCCTCCTTCCCTACTGATCCATGGGGAAAGCCAGCCCTCTCCTTGGCACAGCTTATATTCCTGTGCACAGCGACTGAGCACATAGGGGGGTGGAGCCAATGACCTGTCCACACCCTTGCCCATCTGTGAGAGAGGTGAAACACACGCGGGGTTGAAGATGCTCATTGCCCCCCTACCCCCGCCCTGTGCAGACACACAGCAAGAGTCACCATCTCGCCTTTGATATTTTACATTATTATAGCATTGTGGAGTCACTTCTCTTTTTTCCTTCTCATAAAAGCTATTTACTTTTGGTTTCCTCAAAAACACTGAATTTTTCAAAACTCTTGCACTTTGTACAATAATAAAACTACGAGGTGCTGAGTTTTAAATGCTTTGCATCTTGCATGGTTTTCGCAGTCAAGTGTTTTTTCAAAATGCAACTCAAAAACCACCCGTGATCTTTGCATGGTCTTGGTTGAATGAGCCACGTTTTTATTTTTTAAAAGAGCATATTCTCTTCAAGAAAGCAAACGGTTTTATCTGTAGTCTGGGCAGATCTTAAGATACCCAGGCCACAGGGCGTCATGCGTCACGTGAGGTCAAGAAGGTGATGAGCATAACGGAGTTCAAGCGAAGATGCTACAGTTCCAAAGTGGGAAGGGATGGCAAAAGCCATAATCCCCTTGTATCATGTTTTACCAGCAAATACCTAGAATAGGCCTGGCGCCTGTTCTAAAAGTAGAGCATTATGTATGCAGGCGGTGAGGACAGCTGACAATCTCGTGTCTGAAATGCACTCATGAAAAACAGGGGAGATACAGGGGAAGAAAAAAAAAATCTATACTAAGGCTCTGTCTAAGAGCAGGTTCCTGATTTCAGCAACAAAACAGAAGCACAGAACCATACAAAAACACAAAAGGCCTTTGTCCAAGGCCCTTGGCGCTTGCCCCCAGCTCTGCATCAGGAAGCTTTCTGTGCCAACATTGATGTTTTTAAAACTCTAAACTGGCGCTGGACAAACACACTTTTAAATTAATTTCCTCCACCTATTTACCCCTCGGTTCCCATCCCCTGGGCTCTTCATGTAGCATTTCAAAATAAAGAATTCCCACAGAATTGTGTCCCAATGCCCTAGTGTCGCAGCACACACCTAGGAGGAAACAATGCTAAAAATATGCCAAGAAGAGTGGAGGAAACATACAGACACAGTGATATGGGGTAGGAGGGACCATGACCTGATAGCACCAGGTGGTCATTTTATTTTACAACATTTGTTTTATTATACAAACTTAATTTTGGATGTTGGGGCAAAAAGACAAGTTGGGGGTTAAAGTATGAGGATAGGAATTGTGGGATGAAGGGAGGAGAGAGGGAGAAGCGAAGAGGCAGGGGAGGGGAGAGATGGGTTCAGTGGACAGGGAAGGTGAGGTTGGGCACCTGGAGGACTGCAATGGTAGGAGAGGGATGAAAGGGCAGTACCAACCAATGGCAATACAGATAACGATGAAGGGGGTGGAAATACCCCATGTCCAAATTTCAGAGGCCAGGGAATGATGATGTCAGGAAGCTGCAAAGGCTCTCCTCAGCTGCTCTCCATGTGGAATGAGGGCTGGGAGGCCACTGAGACTGGCACCCTAGGATGAACCAACTGGACCTAGCAAAGAAGAGCTGGAAGGCTCTGGCATACCTGCATCTTCAAACTGTAGCCAGTGCTCGCTGCACCAGATTCTGTCCTGGTTAATACCCCATGCAACCCACAGAATTTAACGGGATTGCACGAGGGTGTAAACTGGAGTAGAATCCGGACCAAACTCTTCACTTGTGCAAACACTGCAATGACTGTAAGTCTGCCACTAGCCAGCAGTACATGGGAATTACTCAATAGCTTTGCAAGAAGAATAGACTTTGCACACAAACCACATGCAAGTTGCTGGACTATGTGACCCAGAGCAAGCCAATAAATCTGTAAAGTAATTGTATTTTTGTGACAGGGAGCAACGTGCTGCTACCTTCTGCTGATGCATGAGCTTTTGTAATCTGGAACCTCACTGACTTTCTCCTACATACTGAACTAATTTATTATCATTCCTTTTATAAGTTCCACTGCGCCATCTAGAATTTATTATACAATCAGCAGGTTCAGGGACACTTGCCAGGACACAAGGAAGGTGACTTTCAGGAATGGCAGAACACACACCGTCAAAGGGCCCATCAAGTATGTATGCAGCTTGGAGTAAACAGGTTGCTCTTATTCCTTTTGCCTGAGCGTTTGGTTACATCATACCAGATCGACTGTGAATAACACCAAACATTAGCCACAGGTCTACAACTAATTGCTTCCAGAAGTACAGGTCTTTCCAGGAAGGTGATACTTTCTTTACTGCAGGTCAATGGTGAGGGACTACGATGTTTTAGGTCGGTGCATGACTGAACCTTTGCCAAGGTGGCCCCTGGGCATTATACTTGCTTGTCTTGGACACTGACCTCAGTCACCCCCCTCTACACCATCACTATTAGATCCACCTTTTTATTTTAAATAAATGAAATTATTAGAGCTGTTTCCTGTTTAATCATAGGCACTCCCTATGTTAATTTAATAGAGAATAAACATGTTAAATAGAATAAACTCTCAGGGCATCAAAAGGCAAATAGCAGTAGAAAAGTGACCTGCTAAAGGACAGAGTCGTTAGAAGAGTGAAATGGTGGTAGCAGCATATGAAGGTCAATATCAGAGAAATGTATTATACCAGCATCAATGCCTCCCATCCAGCTTGTGAAGATTTCTAGACTTCCCCTGCATGGTCTCACCTGTATCACAGTATTGCATCAAAACTGAAAGGGCAATATTACAGGTACTCACTTTCACTAAAATAATTCTTGCTAGCTCTTCACATGCATGATTTTCATCATCCTTCTTTGTGTGCTCCAGCTCAAACAAAGTATTATAGTTTTCCAGCATTTTGGCCATTATTTTGTTGCAGATTTCCTGTTCCTTCATACCTTCAAATCCAGAAGGCACGCTACAAAATTGGATGAAACAGCAAGCAGAGTATTAGAAGGACTCAAAATACCAGTGTTCTTGTACATAGCCATCATACTTTAATAGATATTCTTGCTGGTACATAATAAAAACTCCCTTTACCTATTAATAGACTTTCAATGAAAGAAGTTCTAAACATTCAAACTTTACCTTGTTTACAATTATTGCAATTTGTTCTCAATTAATTTGACCTGCTATTAAAAATGTGGTCAAACCTTATATTATATGGTACATTTATAAATAATTTACAATGAGTTTAGAAATTGTTAAATAGAGGTTATAAGCATATTACAGACATGAGCAGTATGCTGTATAAATGGTTTTAAGTAATCTGTTAACACGTTGCACTCTAACAACAACAACTGATTAGCCATGTATTAATCATTTATTAATAACTGATTAGCAATTAGTCATTTATAACCCCTTAAACTATTTATAAGTGGACACTTAAAAGTGTGACCAAAAATGCAAACATTTAAAAGGACAGCGGCAACATGTAATCTAGTCAATTTTAATTTTTTTTTAAAAACTTAGTAAAAAGTAGTTTCCAGCATTAACCCTGCCCTTGTGTCCCTCTGACAATTTTTATGGTTTTGCAATTATATTTTCTTATTTTTAAAATGTTTTTCTCTCTCCTGTTGCCATATGACAAACCCACACAAACAACAGGGGAACTAACTACTTGACTGACTATACTGGTGAAACAGACTTATACACAAAAGTGCTATTACATGTACAACATAAACACACTGAAACATTAGAGGATTAACATCCTGTCTCTGTCACTCCCCTTGCTATCTCAACACTGGGTTCCACTTCAGGGCAGACTGTTCAACAACAGGAAAATTAACTGCACTGCTTAATAACTCCCTACGCTTTTGCCAGCCTTAATATCAAATATAAACAGTGCTTTTGAAAATCCAAGTCCTTGATACCATGTAAATGTACCCCTGTGACAGCAGAGCCCTTTCACCGTAATATCACAGAAAATCCAAGTTCCTCTGTTCCGAAGGGCCAAACACATACCATCATCCGTTCCTCCCCATATCTCCCCCTTGGCCTCCTTTATCCAATAAGACAACAGTAAGTCCGATCCTGCAATAAACTTATCTAGACTTTATTCATTTTAAATGAAAATGTAGCAAGAAACAGTTGAACAAGAATACTAAAGAGACAGACAAAGATAAACTTAGGTTATTATTTTATAAAACTTCTGATCAAAGTAACAAAGTCTTATAGGTTCAGCTTCTGAGGCTTATCCCAGTTGTGGCAGCCAAGGGTCCTTTACCTGGCAGACAAAGTCGTTGCCTCTGAGGATCCAGTCTGGTAAAAATAATCTTGTTTCCTTCCACTAGTCAGCTTTTACCCAGAAACCCTGTCATATGACTGTTCTGACCCTAGTGCTCACAGATGCAAAAGGTGATGGGGGAGTCCATGAGGTAATTCTTCGGTGAAGTCATCCTATGTGGGAGTTCCCCTCTCTCCATTGTCCTGTAAGCTGTTTGCTACCTATTGTATTGAGACTCAAGGAGTTTCCTCCGGACATGTTGCTTTTTAATGGGCATCAACTGACCACTCTCTCATCTAAGTGGTGTACCCAAAACTCAGCAATGACTCGTTATCATGAAGACTGTCCCAGACATATGAGAGTTATATAACACACATGTACAGATATTACTCTTAGCAGGAGAAATACAGAGATTAGCATGAGTATTACAGTCATCCGTTCACCAGCATTTAGAAAAGTCCAAACACTACATATTTGACTGCAATTTTAGTAACGTTCCACCAGCATTAAGCCTGAGAGACTCTCAGTTGATACGTAGGCCTAGAGTTGGCCTAAGCCTTCAGCTTCACAGTCTCTCTGATCGGTCTTAGATCGATTAAGCTATGTCGACAAAAGCTGCCTTGCATTGCCCTAGTTGTGCATGCATCAACGCTTAAATTTGCCTCCCACTGATGTAAGTGGCCCATTACACTGGCACAGTAACACCATCTCCATGAGTGGTGTTGCAATCTTTAGTAGTCACCAGTTCATTTCATATACAGGAGGTCCAGTGATAGAACAGACATTTGATAATCACCACTGAAACCCAATTGTGCAACAGAAACTCAACAAGTGGGGCAAATATACAAAATAATCTACCTAGATATGCAATAGCCTACAAAATGCACCAGAGGAATGGCACACCTGCAAGTATTTTCAGGTTATTTAGGAACATGACCGGGTGCAATTTTGGTGTTATTATCCTATGTCTAACATTAATAATTTGAATTATAAGTAGTAGTGTGCTAGATTTCTATTGAATCAATTATTTTCATTCTCAGTGGATATCACATTACTTCAAATCTCCACTAACACTCTACAAACATTCCAGACATTTTATTTACATAGAGACACAATTTTACAATGCAGTTCTACTCTTAACAGCAACTATTTGTTCCTTTCATGCATTCAGAGTCATATCTGCCAATGATAGTGACAAAAATAATGTTTTTACTGTATTTTACTCCTGCTCCTCCTTCAGAGTTGATAGAGCTAAGAGAGAATGAGCTGAATTCTATTCCATTCATGCATCATCAGATTTACTAAAATCCAACTACTGACACTTGTACACCACAACCAAAAGATTACTCAGGGCATCATGCAATAACAACAGAGTTGTAAGTCTAACCACAGGTGTAGCCAGGGTTACACCCTGCCTTGTAACCAGAGGCCTTGAACCTTTTTAGTGGTGATGATGCACATAATGGAAATAAAACATGACTCTCAGATTGCAGGGTGAATCTGAAGAGCTGAAAGTTAGAAAAGTAAACGTTTCTTTACTTGTAAACTGAGCATTTTTAACCTAGAGATCAGTAAGAGGCAACAAACCCCACAAAGTTACTTTTCAGGAATGTTTTTTTTTTCTAAAACATTATTACTGCCTCTAAGGCCTTGATAGTCTAGTTTGGATCAGGTGATGAGTGAAAATTACACTGGTAGTGGGTACACATCACAAAACTAACACCTAACCACACACAAGAGGCAGCCTGTAGTCCGAGGCAGCCCAGGTCTATAGTAACAGGTGTGTTACAGGTCAACGACTGAGCACTAAGGTGCAAACTTTAATCTCCAGCCAGTAATATTCATCCCTCGCCTTCATAAACAATAAGTCCACTCACAGAATTTAAACAAATAAACAAAAAACTTTAACACCTCCACTTAGGTAACAATGCTAAAATGATAGATTGCTAGATTCCGCGTCAGAATTTCTTGTGCTATTGGAACTCCCCAAAGAGGGCGAACACTAGGCCTGATCTAAAGTCTACGGAGGTCCATGGGAATCTTTCCTCTGACTTCTATGGGTTTTTGACTCAGTCCCATTTTGCTCAAGAACAACTTTTCCAGAACTCACTTAGCATCTTACAGGATTATAGTATTGTAACTAATAATCAGATGCCAACGACTATATTATGGCAACTTAATAATTTATACATGAAAAAAGTCAGACAATATTAAAAGTTAAGGTCCTCAGAGTAACACTACCTCCTCCACGTTACTCCAACTGTGTATTAAAATGTAAATATAACTGCCTAATTAATAATAAAGAGCTATTACATAGATATGTGAAATAGGAATGATTTGACACTCTTCTGAGAACCTTAGATTTTTCATTTTCTGGTATTTTCCATGTTGCAGTTTACTGCCCTAACATGGCATTGAAATAAGGAAATTAAATGCCAAAAACTTGGTATTTTTGTGAACAGAAAAAAGAAACGAAGAGGACTCCCTAAAACTCCCCCCCACTCACATTCGTTATTCCTACTTCTCCTCTCCTCCTCCTAACATCCATCCAACTTTGCAATCAGTCCAGAAACAGACTGCTTTTGATCCCTGCCCTGTGAGAAAAACCTTGTGAGCCCTGCCCATCCCAATGAAGGCTCCAGTAGCATCACGCAGGAGTGGCTACAAAGGCTCCCCTCACACCTCAGTGATGAGCCGTTCAATGGGGAGTAGAAACAATGCCTAATCTACTTTGCTGAACATGATCACTGGGGACCAGAGGAGTGAGCTGCTGTAGCTATAGCAATATACTAAAGTCCTGACTAATGTTGGGTCTAGTAAGAGAAGGGAAATCATACCCTTTGGTCACATCTTTGTGGAGAAATACAAGGGAAAAATCAACAACACTTCTTCCCAAGCAGCACCAGGGATTAATTCCAGTCCAACTCCTAGCAAGGCAGGACAAATGTTCAGAAATCTCCTCATGCCTGGCTGTGACATAATAATGTTTGTATGCAGGTTTGGCTCTAGTGCTGGGGGCCTAGCTCTATTGCCTGATAACAAGTTCTCTTTTTAGCTCAAGCGGTAAGGGCCTGTGTTTTGGAGCTGTAGGATCAGAATTTTAGTCCTTGCTGGGTGATTTCATCAAGTAACCCATGTCTGTAGCATTTGGATTTCATTATATCAAGGCTTCCTTAGGATCTGCAAAAGTCTTTGAAATTCCCTACTCATCATGCTCACAAAAAAAAATTACAAGAGTTGAAATATTTGCTTAACTCAGAATTTTCTTCCTTCACAGTTGACAATAACTACTCCTCATTGAGGACTAGGTATGTGCCTCATCTGAATTTTTTGTCTAAGGGTATGTCTATACTATCCACCGGATCGGCAGGCAGCAATCAATCCAGCAGGGGACGATTTATCGCATCTTAGACGTGATAAATCGACCCCCGAATGCTCTCCCGTCGACTCCTGTACTCCACCGTTGCAAGAGGCGCAGGCAGAGTCAACTGGGGAGCGGCAGCGGTCGACTCACCGCAGTGAAGACACCGTGGTGAATAGTTCTAAGTAAATAGACTTCAGCTATGTTATTCATGTAGCTGAAGTTGCATAACTTAGATCGATCCCCCCCGCCCCGTCCCAGTGTAGACCAGGCCTAAGTGATTTTGAGCTACCAGTCAGCAAAAAAAGAGCATTTATATATTTTAGTTAAAAATCATATTTCCTTTATTCTTCAGTAGCTCAAAATGGCTTAAATTGCTTTCTTCAAGCCCAAAATAAATAAAAAAAAAAAATATCTGGAGCAGGGCCGGCTCCAGGTTTTCTGCCGCCCCAAGCGGCGGGAAAAAAAAAAAAAAAGCCGATCGGCAGTCCTTCGGTGGCAGTTCGGCAGTGGGTCCTTCACTCCCTCTCTTCCTCTTCGGCAGCACTTCGGCGGCAGCTCAAAGAGGAAGAGAGGGACTGAGGGACCCACCGCCAAATTCCCAGAGAAAACCCAGATGTGCCACCCCTTTCTATTGGCCGCCCCAAGCATCTGCTTCCTTAGCTGGTGCCTGGAGCCGGCCCTGATCTGGAGTGAGCTCCTACAGAGTTTCACCCCAAAAGGAAAGTTTTTCAAAAAGGTTTCAACCAGTGTCAATCGCACTGTACATAACAAGAGTTATAGTCTACGCTTAATTTGCGATAGTGACTATTATACCAATTCATGTTCTGAGGTATCTTTTTGAATGAATACCTTGGCCCCAATCTTACAGTCCAGGTGTGCACAGCTCATTGCAGGAGCAGTGGGGGCTGAGACAAAATCTAACCAAACATAGCCTGAAAGGCACTTTGGGCCAATGCTAAAAGTTAAACAACAATTCTAGTTTTAAAGATTCAGTCCCTCGACCTTCATGTTAATAGTCTGTGCGCTCTGTCTGTATACGTAACATGTCACCAGCAGCCAAAATAGTTACAATTCAAATGAATAACCCCTGTTGAAATTTAGGTCACATTTTTAACTTTTGCAAATTAAGCAATAAACCAAAAGCACAGTTTGGATCCTTGGCTTTCATACAGCAAATATGTCCAGCAAATAGCCCTTTCACAAAATCAATACATTCCACTCTGGAATCCCAAGAAATGCTTGACAAATTGTAGAGGGGGAAAACAAATCTGAGTCTCAGCCATTACAAATATTAAAATCCCATTTTTACACAGAGATTTTATTCTTCCAAGCAGTTAACAGAAGTTGAAAAAGTAATTTGGTTCATAGCGTACTATTAGAGTTACATTGTGGTCTAGCTCCACACCTTTTCTTCCTTTTCCTTGCATTCTTCGGACATAGTGATGCACGAGTACACCAGAGACAATTTATTTAAAACGCGCACACACTGGAGTTTATATCCTGGCAGTCTACCAGGGGGTATAATGATTTAGATGTGGGTGAAATAGTTATCTAGGGCAAATAAATGAAGCAGAAGTGCAGTCTGTGCAATGGTGCAGTTCACTATTGCCCTAAAACCCCCATAGCCAGGGTTGGAGTGCAGGAGAATTGATGGGAGCAGGGAAACAGGAGAATATGCACCTCTCTGGTTCCAAGAGATCACAACTCAAACTACTGTTGTTTGGCCATGACTTCAACCCTATTCCTAGCAGGGCATCTGTCAATGTCCAAACTTACCTGCCCAAGCAAAAGAACATGTCTCACTAAAAAAAGAAAAGAAACCCCAGCGGATGTTTTTTTCATAACAGGATGCTACATGTGCAGCCCCACACTATCACCTGTGAGTGGGTTTTAAGTAGGCTGCAATTTATTAGCTGCAGATGCACAAATTGAGAGTTGTACAAAGTACTAGGCCATACAGGTTTGATTAAGGGGACGGGATGGGGAGGACCCTTATTCAGAACCCACAGTAATCCTCCATATGAAATATTTCAGATATTCATAGGGCCAGATACTGAAAAAATTATTCAGCACAAGTAATCCTCCTGAAATCAAACATTTGCATACTTTTGTAGGGGTGAACCAACAGCGATTGGACTAAACAGCCAATATTTGTTGCCCATTTGATCTCTGTAAGTTTCCTCTGTTCCCTGTTATAAAACGTGTAAGATGTGTTATAAAATCCTGAGGCATCAAAATCCATGTATGACAACAACCAAATGTACATGTACAAAATTCTTCTTAAGAGTTATCACATCCTCTGGAAAGTGTTCTCCAGCTATCACACTACCATCAACAAAGAAGAAATACACAAGGGACAAGAAAAGGGAACAATGCCTATTTATGGAAGCCAGCTGCAAAACAACAATATCAGAAAGAAAAATGTTCTTGTCCATCACAATAATAAGCCTCCATTTGAGGCTATTAAACTTATTTTGTCATCACAAAAGGGAAAATACCCAGCAAGCAGAAAAAGCAACAACAGACAACGCCTTTTAATACTGTGCTTTAAAATAGCATCCATCTGCTTTTAAAGGTACTCACAAATTTGCACTATTTTAAATTTCATCACTGTGGCTGCTTTGTCTTTCCTGATGAACCATCACATCATCATTCCATAAAGGAGCTTTCATATAGACCTTCATGCACCAATTTATAGATTTAAGTAATACAAATGCAGAATAAAGTAATAAGCAGAACAATCAGGAGATATAAAAGAAACAAACATGTTTTTAGCTATGATTTCAAGAAAAAAATTATACAGGACCACAGTTTACCAGCTGGCAGAGGAAGGTATAAAATTACACCTTCCTAAAGAGCTATGTTTCCAGAATAGAAGCTGTTTGGTTTGCAGAGCTTACAAATGTTGCTCTGTGATCTGTCAAACTTCCAAACTCCTTGAATAAGGCTATTTGGTTTACACAGTTTACAAACTCCATAGACTGTGGAGTTTACAAAATGTTTTGTGGTGCTTATAAACAAAGTGGAGTTTTAATGGCTAAGTGTATCCTTTCAAAATTACAGGGGTGGAGCATAGATCTTATAAACCATGGTAAGCGCACCTTTCAGATGTGGGATATTTTCTATGGCAGTCAGTTGCAGTTGAAGTCAATCTGGAGACAACACCCCAAAATAAAGTAGCTTAATTAAGGATCCCTCACACTGTGCCAACTCAATTCACTTTGTCACTTTATTTTTGTCGTTGCTGCTGCTCTGATCCAGTGAAAGACACTGTGGTTAATTAAAAAGTCATGTTTTGTTTAATGAATTTTTGGGAGACACATGAAATGTCCCAACATGGTGTTAGAGGCACTGTGGTGTCTTTCAGATGACACATAAAACTACAGTCATAATCACACGTGCTCTTTGGGATCCTATGGAAACAGAAGTGTCAGCCCCAGCATTTCAGCCATATTCCAATTAGCGAGATCATAATGGGCCTGAACCAAATAGAAGATACCCATTGGCTTCAGTGGGCTTTGGATCAGGCCCACTCTGCCTACAAATTCTCCTATCAGTTGCAACTAGCTGAAGTATTTTTCTTCGTTTCCTGTTCTAAATTGTTATGTCGGTTGTTGTGCACTAATAGTAATAGTTGTCACATTCAACCCTGGAGATGGTTAAACTCCACTGAGGAACAGAGAGATTCCTAAATACAGTTTGAAAAGTTATTTGGATGTCCTTCCAGACACCAAGTTCTACATAAGTACAAGGTTTTATCGTTATTAATTTGTAGAATATGACACGAACACTAGGCCACCACCAGCCCTGATATTCAAGGCTAGATGCTGCCCGTGGCTACATTTTATTTTATAAACAAATTATTAGTTTGTTGTGCAAGGTCTTCTCTATTTGTTTCAGCTGGGCACATCTTTCTAAAGGTTCTCTCTTTCTGCACCATTTACTCCGGATGCTAAAACTTTGCAACAATTTGTGATAGTTCACAAATACATGCGGCAACTGCGTTCCAAAGGAGAAAAGGAAGTCAAATGAGTACATTACATTGTTCTGACCAAGTGTTTTGGCCAGCATTTAATTTACTAATAAAATTGGATCTCCATGTTGCTGACATTGGGAGCCTTGTTCATTGTTTAATAGCTTTGTTAAAAAAACCCCACCCAATTAAATTGTTAATCAAGACTCATTTACCATGCAATCAAATTCAAATAAGAAATGTTACTGTAAAATAATCCATAAAAGAATCAAGGCCTTAAACTGTTAGTTGACAAACAGGTTCTGAAACAAACACCAAGTAATCGACACTAGTAGAAATCACTTTAGCATTCACTGACCTCTCTCTTAATCAATACTGGGAAATTAACAGTAGTCAGTGAGCACTGTAAAAGTGTCAACAGGCAACCTTTTAATGTTCTAACAGAAAAGAAGGAGTGTGAGGGAGAAATTGCCATGCAGCAGGCAAAGCAACAATGTAAAAAACTACTCATGATTGAGCTAATAATTATTTACACACCAGTACCACATTTCTGGAATTTGTTAATTTTCAGTAGCATAAACTTTGGGGCAGTTTTGCAACTTTTCATGCTTTAATTGCTATTTCTAGTCTCATGTCAGAACGCCATTTTGTCTTTTGCCCTGTAGGGGCTAGAGCGTCTAGCGAGCTGCTAATCTGCCTCCACCTTTACATGAAGAAATTAAGAAAAAGTCAAGGGTTTGGGAATGAAAATCCCCACCAGTTCAAACAGCTGCTGCGATGTACGGATTATGAAGTAGGATTGACAGAAATGGAGGAGATGTTCGAGGAGCTAGGAGAATATGACAAACAACAGTATTCAAATCAGAGCTACAAAAATAAATCCCTTATTATCCTAATTCAAAAGACATCCTTACTAAATATTTCACTTTGGACTATACTGGAACTGGAATTAGTGGTTAGGGTTTACTGAACTCCTCTTCTTTCCAGCTCCACTCCTCAGTGGAAAAATCAGCATGTCTGGAACTCTCAGAACTCTTTTACCCACACTCAGGAATAGCCTTATTCAGCAATAGATCATAGCTGCATCAATGCTGATCCCTAAGCATAGACAAAGGTATGCAAGGGTTTGCACAGACAGGGCTCATGGAGGTTTATTCCTTCTCATAATCGGGGTAAAACCCGATTAGCTCAATCACTGCAAAACTCCGGTTGCCCTTGTCTGCTCTTAGGGGTCAGTCCCAGCACAACTCCACCGACTGCTTAATCGGAGCAGTTCCCGATTGCAGCCCCTGTAGAAGACCTTCCACGAACCCTCTCCCTCCAAAGTAGAAGAGGCCTGATCAGGAGTATGGAGCTCAGAGGATGATTGGGCAAGCTAAGCTAAAGAAGAAGGAAAGTCTCAGAGGAAAATATCCCATTGTTAACTACACTTCACTCCACAGATCAGACTAGGAAACTCTCCTGTATTATTTCCAAGCAATGTAACCGGCATCACTGGACAACTTATATCAGCACTTACAGTTGGATGCATGAGCTTCTCCCTCCCAACACAAACCTCTGTGTGGGGGAAAAAAGAACCAACAATATTGTTCATCTACTTCAGAATGAGATAGATTTGTTCAGGACAGAAATCCTGGGGTGACACACAGTGTACTGTTAGCCAGAGAACCCTGAAAGGGGGACTAGGAGAAGAGACAGTGCAAGGAGCCTCCCTCCTCACTGCACCCCTTACAATAACCATCCATGTGCCGACATTTAGCGCTTCCTGAGCTCAAAAACAGGACACGTCTGGGGCGCCTCTGGTACTAGACGCAAAGAAGGCAGGGAAGAGCAGCGCGAGGCCAGAGCCTTGGTCCTACGTTCCCCTTCCACACTAGCCAGGAGAGCTGAACAGGATGCAATACCACTGACTTTCAGTTTCATGCACTTACACAACCAGAGAACTGGGCTGAAGAAATCTGAATTATTGCTCATGGTTTAGAACCTCTTTCTCCTCACTATAGTGTATAATTACCTATTACCAGCAGACCCCTGAACAGCTGAGGACCATTCCTTCAATAGCACCATGCTGCTAGAAGAATGGGTCTGATGAAATGCTTAAAAGAATTTTCTTGGGTTGAAAATAAATGTGGACTTATTATAATAAGAATCTACATCTCTTCTCTCTGACATGTCTCGATCTTGTAAAGATATAGCAGCCAACTGTCAAAAGCTAAGAAGAAAAATAAGCCAACGGGGAACGGCACCTGCCTGTCTTACCTTTGGGAGATTACCATCAGCGGTGAATACCAGACATTTTCCTCAAACCAGAGTACTGTTTAATTTTAGCAGCTGGAACAAAGCATAACAACAAGCTTATAGGCGTGTCTGTCTTACCCAAGCCCCATCACCCTATGGCGGGGGCCAGGGAGGTTTTGATTCTTCAGACCTTCCAGTGGAGCATGTCTCTATTCCTAAGGGACAGTTCCCTGATAGTGACTCCCCTGCCCAAGAGAGGGACTATTGAATTGCTTAGTGTCCTTCTGAGCTTTTGGATCCCAGCCGTGGCAAAACAAGGCTTATTACTTTGCTAGTACTTCCCAGCTAATAGCTCAGGCAGGAGGCTGCTCATCTGGGGCCACTGTGTTGCCTTCCTGTTAGTTTCCTATCAGCCCTGCTATTAAACTAAACCAGCATACGTATAAAACATTCTACTAACTCAGTACAGTCACACTGTTACCATTCCCAACACTGGGTAACATAGTATTTGTAAACGAATACAGACCAGTCCCATGTCCTCCGCAGTCACTTCGACCTCAAAACAACAGTAACTAGGCATAGGGGCTTTATCTTTTCTGTACGGAGAACTACACTGACCTTGTATTTTGATCTTTTCTTTTTTTCACTTGAGAAATAGTGAATAAAAAGGTAGAAACACACAGAATCGTGGCACTTCACTTTCCTTGGCATAACACTCACTTTTCCTTTGTCTCTAAATTCTGACCACTGCCAACACCAGTGGCAGAGCTCTAGTACAGACCAGACAGCAGCACTGTAACCACCCGGTCCTTCAACCCTTTCAGAGCAGGTTTAAAACACCAGCAGCTACCAGGCCACCATCTATGCTAGCACTCCCCATTGCTATCACGGTGCAGCTGGCAGCAATGGTGGAGAATTTTAGGCAGATAAATCTAACCCACACTAGGCTAAAGGCATCCCCGTCTGCCCTGTGTCCAGCACATCAATCAGGTCTAGCATACCAAATACTTCAGTGGATTTCAAACCTATCTGCTTTTCTTTGGAAGTTCTCCATTTCCACCTGTGGGTCATGCCACCTTTTCCTTCCCTCCTCATCAAAATACATCATTGGATGGACACTTCATCTTGAGAGTCATTCATTAAGAAAATGAACGAGGAGTCATGAGGAGTTGAAGGCTATAAGGCAGAACTTCACTTTCTTCTTGTAAAGCTTTTTGTTCTGCTTTGTTACAAAAAATTATTTCTCTGCTTGCTCATTGATGAACAAGACCACAGATTCCAATGACAAAAAGAAGCCCCAAAAGAACATATTTTTTTAATATTCAATGTCCTGCATAGCTGCTCTGATACCCATTTCTAGAGCTGGGTGGCAGCAGTCTTCCTGTCCTGCGAAGCTCTGAGATTTCAGATACATTCCCGCTGCACATCAAGGAAAAACCCAACACCTTTCAACATTTTTTTAAAAACAAAAAAACAGACACACCCAACGCAAACTAGCCAACAAGCTGGTGGTCGGAGCACTCACCTGGGATGTGGCTGACCCAGCTTCAAGTCCTGCCTGATTCGGAGCAGATACTTGAACCTGGGTCTCCCATTACCCAGGCGAGTGCCCTAACCACTGGGCATTTAACTATTCTTGTGTTCTGACCAGAAATTCCATCCTGGACCTCAGAAACCTTCCCCAACGAAAGTTTCATCGAAACTTGTCCATTTCCAGGAAAAGTTTCCGTTTCAATAAAGCAGCATTTTCCAATGCAAATCTTCAGTCACACAATTCATGACCATTTCTATTCCTGTGTGTAAGTGCTGGTAAATGTTAGCTTCTTAATGGTGACCCACATGTGTGATTCTGTATACACCAATGTTTGCAATCCTGTGGTACTGAGTTTTTTTCTGATTCCAGTAATGAATGGAGACTAACAACACTATAAAATTTACAAGATTATCTGTAACTTTCAGGTTTATTTATGGGCTCTTCAACCTCAAAGAAAACCAAACACACTATGTCCCCACCACCAACAGGCTGGTTAAAGTTTCAAACGGCAATAATTTGACACAGAATCATAGAAGATTAGGGTTGGAAGAGGCCTCAGGAGGTCATCTAGTCCAACCCCCTGCTCAGAGCAGGACTAACACCAACTAAATCATCCCAACCAGGGCTTTGTCAAGCTGGGCCTTAAAACTACTAAGGATGGAGATTCCACCACCTCCCTAGGTAACCCCTTCCAGTGCTTCACCATCCTCCTAGTGAAATAGTGTTTCCTAACATCCAACCTAGACCTCCCCGACCGCAACTTGAGATCATTGCTCCTTGTTCTGTCATCTGCCACCACTGAAAACAGCCGAGCTCCATCCTCTTTGGAACCCCCCTTCAGGTAGCTGAAGGCTGCTATCAAATCCCCCCTCATTCTTCTCTTCTGCATATTAAACAAGCCCAGTTCCCTCAGCCTCTCCTTGTAAATCATGTGCCCCAGCCCCCTAATCATTTTCGTTGCCCTCTGCTGGATTCTGTCCAATTTGTCCACATCCTCTCTGTAGTGGGGGGGCTACAAACTAGACAATACTTCAGATGTGGCCTCATCAGTGCCGAATAGAGGGGAATAATCACTTCCCTTGATCTGCTGGCAATGCTCCTACTAATGCAGCCCAAAATGCCGTTAGCCTTCTTGGCAACAAGGGCACACTGCTGACTCATATCCAGCTTCTCGTCCACTGTAATCCCCAGTCCTTTTCTGCAGAACTGCTGCTTAGCCAGTCGGTCCCCAGCCTGTAGCAGTGCATGGGATTCGTCCGTCCTAAGTGCAGGACTCTGCACTTGTCCTTGTTGAACCTCATCAGATTTCTTTTGTCCCAATCCTCCAATTTGTCTAGGTCACTCTGGACCCTATCCCTACCCTCCAGCATATCTACCTCTCCCCACAGCTTAGTGTCATCTGCAAACGTGCTGAAGGTGCAATCTATCCCATTGTCCAGATCACTAATAAAGTTGTACAAAACTGACCCCAGGAGCATTTTGCTTGATATCGGCTGCCAACTAGACATCGAGCCATTGATCACTACCCGTTGAGCCTGACGACCTAGCCAGCTTTCTATCCACCATATAGTCCATTCATCCAATCCATATTTTTTCACTTGCTGGCAAGAATACTGTATGAGACCGTATCAAAAGCTTTGCTAAAGTCAAGATATATCACGTCCACTGCTTTCCCCATATCCACAGAGCAAGTTATCCTCATCGTAGAAGGCAATCAGGTTGGTCAAGCATGACTTGCCCTTGTTGAATCCATGTTGACTGTTCCTGATCACCGTCCTCTCTTCCAACTGCTTCAAAATGGTTTTCTTGAGGACCTGCTCCATGATTTTTCTAGGGACTGAGGTGAGGCTGACAGGTCTGTCGTTCCCCAGGTTCTCCTTCTTCCCTTTTTTAAAGATGGGCACTATATTTGCCTTTTTCCAATCATCCAGGACCTCCCCTGATCACCACGAGTTTTCAAAGATAATGACCAATGGCTCTGCAATCACATCAGCCAATTCCCTCAGTACCCTCGGATGCATTAGATCTGGACCCATGGACTTGTGCAAGTCCAGCTTTTCTAAATAGTCCTTAACCTGTTCTTTCACCACTGAGGGCTACTCACCTCTTCCCCATACTGTGTTACCCAGCACAGCAGTGTGGGAGCTAACCTCGTCTGTGAAGACTGAGGCAAAAAAAGCACTGAGTACTTCAGCTTTTTTCCACATCATCTGTCACTAGGTTGCCTCCCCCATGCATTAAGGGTCCCACACTTTCCCTGACCATTTTCTTGTTGCTAACATGCCTGTAGAAACCCTTCTTGTTACTCTTCACATCCCTTGCTAGCTGCAACTCCAGTTGTGTTTTGGCCTTCCTGATTATACCCCTGCATGCTCGAGCAATATTTTTATACTCCTCCCTAGTCATCTGACCAAGTTTCCGCTTCTTGTAAGCTTCCTTTTTGTGTTTAAGCTCACCGAAGATTTCACTGTTAAACCAAGCTGGTCACCTGCCATATTTGCTATTCTTTCTGCACATCAGAATGGTTTGTTCCTGTGCCCTCAATAAGACTTCTTTAAATTACAGCCAGCTTTCCTGGACTCCTTTCCCCTCATATTAGCCTCCCAGGCAATCCTGCCCATCACTTCCCTACGGGAGTCAAAGTCTGCTTTTCTGAAGTCCAGGGTCCATATTTTGCTACTCTCCTTTCTTCCTTTTGTGCGGATCCTGAACTCAACCATCTCATGGTCTCTGCTGCCCATGTTGCCACCCACTTCTATTTCCCCTACCAATTCTTCCCTGTTTGTAAGCAGCTGGTCAAGAGGAGAACAGCCCCTAGTTGGTTCCTCCAGTAACTGCACCAGGAAGTTGTCCCTAACACTCTCCAAAACCTTCCTGGATTGTCTGTGCACTGCTGTATTGCTCTCCCAGCAGATGTCCAGGCAGCACTGACTGAGAACACTCATCACTTAACGCAGTGCAGTTATCTAAAATAATCATTGTTCTGACAACCACCTGGGATTTTGAATCATGGAGGTTAATGGCTGTAAGAACAAGTGAGTAGGAAGTAACTCTGCATCTCTGCACAGGGCCCTACGATCTGAAGCTCCATCACAATGTACGCAGAAGTTCACATTAGCCCTGGAGGAGTCCATTACATCCTTGCCTCCAGAAAGGAGGAAGAGTCTGGACCAGAAGGAAGCAGTCAGCAGAACCAGTGAATCTCGTGGCAACTCCCACGCGCTCTCTGCAGACCCCCATCTCCTCCAGATAGGTCTCTGGGCCCTCTAGGAGCACAGCTCCCGTCAGCGCCACAGTGCCATTGGATCTGGATCACACACTCCTAAATTAAGAGGGTTTGCATGTCTCACCACCTGGAAGCCTGGAGCAGGCAGCATCCACCAGCTGCCCTGTGATGCCGTCTTCCCTAAATGCCCTCTCTAGATGTTGTGCAGAGAAGCCTCCAGGATGTGTGGCAGAAAAGGAAGAATGTTGTGTAGATGCAACTTTCTTCCTTCTACAAATTTGGGGGATTTTCTGCTCCATTTTTCTCCTGATTTCACCACCTAAGAAACTGCTTAAAAAAAGTGTTTCGAAATGCCAACAAACTCCCTCCCACCACCCCAAAAGGACAACTCAAACCCCAAATGTTACCCTTAAAGTCTGCATCCATTGTTTAGGGAATTTATAGGATCAGCTGAAACGGTGAGAATTCCGAGCTGTGTCTCTTGCCACCTGCTTCAAAATGTACTCAGCTGAAGTGAAAGGAAGGGAGGGGAGGGGGAAAACCATGAACTTACTGAAAACAACTTGGTCCAAAAATGGTGGCCAGATTGAAAATGTTCATTCTGTTCATCATGTGATGCTCAGCAACTCGGGTCAAGAACCGGCACAGGTACTTCAGCAGGCAGTAGTTGGCATCAGGCAGCTCTTTTATTAGATCTTTCAAGTTGTTCTCCTTCTCAGCATCATTTCTAGGGTCTGGGAAGAAGAGGGGGAGGAAGAACATGGGTTCTGAGCTCGATCCTTCATCACCTCCCATTTACTGATGGACATTAACTAAAGTAGTTAAATGGACAGGATCAGATTCTTTTGTAAGGGCTGGTCTACACACAAACCTGCACTGAAATAACTAAATCGGAAACTGATGCAAGCTTGTGTGTAGACCAGCCCTTATTTACACAGGATTAAATCCAGATTAACTCAATTAAACCCGTATAGTTATACCTGTGTGACAAACCTCTGCCCAAAAATCCTGCCTCAAAACACACTTTTACCATTCAATCAGCCTGTCTTTTTCTAATCCACCTCTCCAAATGGTGCACCCATGGCACTCATATATGGGAACTTCCTGTTCATTTTATTAGACTGAAATTTCTTTAGGCAGGATACTAAATGCATTCTGTGCAATAAAATAAATAATCTGGGCTTGAAACACTTGCCTGAAACCTCTCAGCCAAAGCAGGGCTGGATTTACACCTTAGGCACCTCTAGGCACAGCATCTTCAATGCCCCCTCCTCCCCCTACAACCGACCTTTGTGTTTTCTGTAAAAAATGAAACTTTTAACCCACCTTTAATGTTTAGGCGCCCCTAGAATGCTGGCGCCCCTTGGCATGTGCCCTACAGTGCCTAATGGGAAATCCGGCCCTGAGCCTAAGGACTAACCAGAGTGAAACTGCCATCATAACACTCAGAGCCAGCCTCGCTGTAGTTTATTCTGTTCTGGTTATTTGGCATTGTATTTATTTGCATGGTCATACCTTTGTGTTATACTTTGGTGCTCTTCTTCTTGGCTTCACTACACTTTTTCTTTCCCACATATCACCACATCTTTTCTTAAGGGCTTTTTGTGTGTGGGGGGGCTACGATTCCCCTTTCCCCTCTCTCCCTCTAATCTGTACTTGACTATCTTCTCCCCTTTCTTCTTCCACTAGCCACAAAATCTCTTTCCTCATACCATACTTCTCTAATTTATCCTACCGCTTTCTCCCGCTCATCCAGTCCATGGGCTCTTTCCCCATCCCAGAGGATGGGTCTTGGATACTGCGTCTTGCTGCAGCTCTACCGTTCCCTTTGCTCTGTGGCTGTATGAAGAAGGTCTCTGTGATACCCTATCCCTCCCTCAGTCTTTGGTTTTCAGTTCCCCTCCTCATGATTAGCTCCAGTGATATTTGATTAGTGCTTGTGAAGTGTTTAAATGCCATAGCAATAAGTACCAGAAGAAAAGCTAATAAACATATTTGTGAAAATGTACATTAGACTTTTCAAAACTTTTTTTTTTTAAACTCTTACCTCCTTTTTCTTGGTCATTTGTTTTAGTATAGCACAAAAAACCCAGTTGTATAAGAATGATCTATAAAGCAAGCAAGAACTGCATGATGGTTCAGGTGTTGTATAGTTCCTGAACTATAATTTTAACATTCTGTTATTGGAATATGTTTCGGCAAATACTCCTTAAAGTGTACTTTTATATAGGTCCAATTCTGTAACCTTTGCTCACGCTGAATAACACTTACATGAGCAGTCTTGCTGAAGTCAAAGGGCTCAGTCACAGGTGTAAGTGCGACTGTATGTAAGGAGTGCGGAATCAGGACTGTTTGGGGAAACATGAAATGTAGCTCATCTGAAGAAGTGGGATGTAGCCCACGAAAGCTTATGCTCAAATAAATTTGTTAGTCTCTAAGGTGCCACAAGTACTCTTGTTCTTTTTGCGGATCCAGACTAACACGGCTGCTACTCTAAAACCTAGCTCTATTACTGTATCCTATATATAAACACGTCTTTTTTTTCCCTGTGTACAAATGGAAAAAGAAAGGGTGATGTTTGTTAGTAGCTATGTTTTGTGGGTGAAACTGCAGTATGCTATTGGCGTCTCTAATGTGAATTTGCACATCTGTGGATTTTTAGAAGAAATTGCATGAATTGTGAGGGTATTGTATTACAAGTAGAGCTGGGAAGAGAATGGAAATTGCACTTCACGGAGGATTTCAAGATTTTGAAATTTTGTTTTATTCCGAATTGGAACAAAAGGCAGAAATGTCAAAAGTTCTCTGATTTTTTTAAAAAGTAATTTTGGATCAATAAGATCATTTTGTTTTGACAAAATCATTTCATTCAGAAATGTTTTGCTTCTACCTAGTTTTAACGCTGCAGGTAAAACTGACAGGTAACGAAGTTTTTTTCCTCTGTGATTGATTTAAGATATATTCAGTAACACTTATAGCTCCTCCTGTTTCTTTCTTGCTACTGGAGAGGCGTCCTTGCTCTGTGTAACCCCACTTTAACTCTTCTGTCTCCCTGATACTGACCTACTTTGTCAGGGATGGACAACTGGGGCTGTACCCAATCTGCCGGATAACATTACTTGGCCTGAACTTTACCAGTTCAGGGCAGGCAATCCGGCAGCACCAGGGCCAAGAAGGGGGCAGGACATGGAGTCACAAGGGGAAGCCCCACCTGTGCATGTCACATGATGCTGTGGCAAGAGCCAATGGGCCGCAGCAGGCAGCCGTGTCACCTTTTCAGGACAGCAGCCACCCTGAGGGGTGAGTACAGGGGTGGGCTCACTCTCCACACCCCTACCCAGACCCTCCCCAGGACCTGACCTCTCTCCCCCACCACATCACATCCCCAGGCCCACCAAAGGGTTTTAGTGGATTTTGTCACCATGTACTACCTTAAAGTTGCCCATCCCTGTACTATGTGTTCCTAGCAGAAGAGTATCTTGTCCCAAAGCAGCTAGTGGTTTGAAGAGAGAATACATAATGCTGTGAGTCAAAAGAGCTTCTTTAGTTCAAGAGGTAAAGCCTTCTGGTTTTGGAACAGAACGTCCTCTGGTTAAGTCCCAACTAGGTCAGGGACTTCTGAGACCTGCGTCCGGTAAACAGCCTAAACCATGCATGTTGTGTCTGAGGTAGCTCAGCAAGTGCCTACTGGAACAATATACATGCCAAGTACATGCTGCTTTGGAACAGTTCTATGTTTCGTGCACTCTGTGCAGAGCGCTTTGCAAAAGAAGGAAAAGGACATTGTGTTGTGGGTTTGCCTTCTCATGGCTGGAGGCTAGGATAGAGGATACATAAAATGCTGTTACTTCTACTGACAGCAGAGATGGAGGTTCTGCTTTAGCTCTAATGCCTGAACTGATGTTTTTGATCTAGTGCCCTCCGTTTCAAATACCAGTAGAGGACAATTCCGTACACTAAGTCACCGTACAAGGACTTTCAAGGCAATCATATTTTTGGCTTACATTTTCCCAAGCCTCTTTAGCAGAGACTGTGAATAAAAAAAAAAAGTAGTTGGTGTTTTTAAAATACTTCTGTGTCCAGTAACTATTTTCAGGGTGAATTACAGAGTACCCTGGGGGAAGAAGAGCGCTACAAAGAAAAATATGAATGATCAACATTGTTAAAACTGCCACAGTTTGGGGACTGCGGGCATGATCGTTAGGTTGGGATGTGCTTTATATTTTGCAGTCAGACATTCTTAAAGTTAAAAATTAAACGAGACTTATCTTGCATGTAATTTAAGAAGGCCAGGCAATAAATGTTCTCACATCTGTCACTCAATATAGTTTCTCATAAATTAGATTAACTGGAATTACAGCATGCTGAAATACCAGCAACAACTGTTTCTCAGGCTATGGTTTAGTGATTATATGATGTACTGATTTGAGAAGCCCTTTAAAAAAAAAAAATGTTCAACGCACATTACAAATTAAGCTTATTTCTATCTCTTTTTACACTACAAGCTTAAATCAGAATTCATTAATGGTTTGTGTTGTCAAATGTATGTGTAAACATACCTGACAATTCCAGGACACAAATTAATTTTAATTGTGCTTTTCTCTCTGCAGCCAAAAGCTAGTTTCTTCCTCAAAGGGAAAAGTCAAACATTGCATGGAGCAGATTTGCAAAATTCTGCTCACTCACTTAATCTAGGGCAAGTAATTTTTTTTTGAAAGACATGTTAAAATATCATTAGATCTCTCATTATCATCCATCAGTATACGGTGAGACAGTAGGTTTTTTTTTCTTTTCTTTCTTTCTTTTTTTCCTCTCTTTCTTTTTACTGGGGCTGGTAAGACTTTTGTGACAATTTTGAAAGGCTTGGATAATAATAAGGAAGTTAATAGTATCTCAATTTGCACAGATAATTGGGTAATCCCTTTGATTTGATTACTAACTACCTTTTTGTTTTAACAACGACTGGTTAAAAAGCCAGGTTAGTATCACGACCACGTTGCCAGAACATTAGAATTAAACCTCCACAAATACTTCTGATTAGGCAGCAAACACTGCCTACTATTCTAAATATTTGTTCCCATAAGAAGCTTACAGTTATGATCAGTAAAGCCAAATCCTAACACTCAGAGAAAACATGTCTCCTCACACCTAACTACCTGATTAGGAAATGCCTTTGAGAGCTAATTGTCTCTCTCACCTTCCAACTGGCAATTGAGATTGTTAGGTACTTTTCCATCTACTGAAGGCTCTTTCATCCCTGGAAAACTGGCAAGATGCTAATCCCCTCTACACTATATTTTGAAGCAAGGAGGGCATTCTTGCTGTAAACAAAGCTACCAATATCACAGCAGCAGACTTAATTCAATGGGTTTGATTTCCCTATTCATTAAGTGTACTATCCTGCAAGGTATTGATCAGGAGCAATAGGAGTATTTAGCCCTGGGCAGGATCCAACCCATGGCCCTTGCCCAGCATTACTCTGATCTTAGGTGTGCCATGTCCAGTGATTTCAGGAGAAGCTCAGATTGTTCGGTCGTCAGAGAGGAATTGTCTGGGCATGAGAACACATTTCCACTGAACAGCGTGAAGCACTGATCCCTCTTCTCCTTCACTGAACAGGCATCCATATAGTGGCTTCTCCTCATCAACCTGAAAGGGGGATAGGTAAAGGTGGCTGTTCTCTCTTGACACCCCCTGCAAGGCGGCGTGGGGAGATGGAGGAGAGAAGCTTGAGAGGGGCTGGAAGTCAAGCCCTCCCTCGCCACCACAATTTTAAAAAAGAGGCACAAATCTACACGTTGCACCACTAGCGATACTCCATTTTATTCAGTTCTCTTAATGCTTACAATAAATATAAAGAGTGATGAACTGGGAGGAGGCCAGGAAACACACACATAGAATTGCACGGGCTTTGTAAACGTGTTAGGGTAAATCGGTTCCAACCACACTTGACTGCCCCATTTAGAGAGAGACTATCTCTTTGCAGCTTACCAGAGGGCACAAATGTTTTCGTGCCATGACAGCCAAGCACACAAACTACTCCTGGCTTGTTTGATCATCTGCTATTAAAGTTTTCTATTCCATTTTAAATTGAGCATTAAGAACTACTTAACAACTAGTGGACAGCACAGAAAACACAGTTATTTATAGAGTGCCACTGCTGTTCACAGAACTATATGAACAAGTAAATAGTAAATAGGTAAAATCCCTGTCTCAGGACTTCACAATCTAAAGTTCTGATCCTTATGCACATGCTCAACTTTATGCACTGTGAGTAATCTTACTGAAGTCAGTAACTTTTATGGATTTTGTATATCCTATTGACTTCAATAAGACTACATACAATGTACAAAGTTAAGCATGTGCTTAAGTCTTTGCAGCATTGTGGTCTAAATTACCTAGTGAACATCAGTGTAACAACACATGAAGACCCGGATTTTTAAAGGAAGCACAGCTCCAATTTAGGCACTTGAATCAGGGCCCTATTTTCAGAAGTGCTCAGCATCCAGCAGCTCTTAATGTGACACTCAGGCCTGGTCTACACTATGAGTTTAATTCGAATTTAGCAGCGTTAAATAGAATTAACCCTGCATCCGTCCACACAACGAAGCCATTTATTTGGGTTTGGCGCTAAGCTTTTCACATGTGGCTAGCAGGGATCTTCCCTGATACCAGCCAGGCAGTGGGGGGAAGGATAAAGCGATCATCTCAGAGAACTGGATGGGGGCGTGGGTTAGTTTGTTTTCTGCTGCTGAAGGTTAACAGGAAAACCGCAGCACTCAACGGGCTTTGCTTGGTATGTGGGAAAGGAGGGCGCAGAAGCCAAAAGACAATAGCTTACCATGGCTGCATGCAAGCCGAATTCTGTTGCCCGGACCTGCGTCTGTGATCTCTAGCAGCAAAGCCACAGGCACTCAATATTAAGAGGCAAAATGCGACCTTGCATAGAAATCACGTGTGCTATGTAATGTGAATAGTGTTGTTCACCGTGAAAGAGTATAAGCATTGTTCTGCAAAATGTATCTTTTTAAAAAATTATCTCTTTTTTTCCCTCCCTACAGCAGCTGCAAATTTTTCAAGCCTTCCTCCTCCGTCCCGAAGGCTATCTCAGATAAGGCGTTGGAAAAAGAGGATGCGAGATGAGATGTTCGTGGAAATCATGGAATCCACCCGCAATGAAAGAGCTCATCTGAATGAGTGGAAGGACACGGTTTCAAAGTATAGGAAAGATGCCAGTGAATGTGACGACAGGAGGGATCAACGTGAGGACATGAGGGACCAACGTGAGGACATGAGGGACGCTCGAGATGAGAGGTGGCAGCAGGAAGATCAGAGGAGGCAGGATGCAATGCTGGGGCTGCTGCGTGAGCAAACAGACATGCTCCGGCGTCTGGTGGAGCTTCAGGAATGGCAGCAGGATCACAGACTGGCGCTACAGCCCCTGTAACCCCCATCCCCCCTCACCATGTTCCATAGCCTCCTCACCCAGACGTTAAGAATGTGGGGAGGGAGGCTCCTTGCACCCTCCCATTTCACCCCAGTGGACAGTCCAAGCAAAAGGCTGTCATTATTTTAACCTTTTTTTAGTGGCCTTTTCCTTCCCTCCGATCCTCCTCCCAACCCCCACCCAGGCTACCTTGTCAGTTCTCTCCCTCTTTTTATAATCAATTAATAAAGAATACATGATTTTTAAACGATAGTGACTTTATTTCCTTTGAAAGCAAGCTGTGATCAAAGGGGGAGGGTGGGTTGCCTACAGAGAATGAGTCAATAAAGGGGGAGGGTTTTCATCGAGAAACAAACAGAACTTTCACACGGTAGCCTGGCCAGTCATGAAACTGGTTTTCAAAGCTTCTCTGATGTGCCGCGCTTCCTGGTGTGCTCTTCTAATCGCCCTGGTGTCTGGCTGCGCATAATCAGCAGGCGATTTGCCTCAGCCTCCCACCCCGCCATAAACGTCTCTCCCTTACTCTCACAGAAATAGTGGAGCACTGTAGTGAGTCGGTGTGGCTCCCCTCTTGCCCGGAAGAGGGAGCCCACGTGCAGGCACCAGAGTGGGTGGGACCACCACCGCCTGTCCCCGCCCCCCGGAAGTCAAGGGGCGGGACAGGAAGTATAAAGGCCGGCCGCAAGAGCTCAGTCGGCGGCCAGCCACCGCAGGGAGCAGACGTGTGGCCGGGAGCTCCCGGCCAGGAGACCGTCGAAGACCGAGGCCTGGACCCTAGCTGGCCTGAGCTACCCCGGGCCCGCTACGAGGAGGAGCCGCCGGAGCCCGTTCACGCCCGCCACTGGGAGAATCCCTGGGAACCGCACCCCACTAACCCTGAGGGTGAGACTGGACCCGAACCCCTTCGCCCCTGCTGCTATCCAGGGGAGCCGCCTGAGGACCATTGGCCAGACTTCCCGGCAGAGCTACCGGACCTGCCGCCGAGCCCGGGCAGAGAGGAGCCCATGCAGGTGGACTGGCCCGATCCCGGCGCGACGAACGAGGTAGGCTTTGAGGGGGATCACGGAAGTAGCCCGGGGGTAGCCGACCCCGGTCCGGCTGTAACCGAGTGTGAGCCTATGTCAGTGTGTTGCGGTCTGGATACCCCACTGACCAGCAGCGGCAGCAACCGCTGTTAGGGCCCCGGGCTGGAACGCAGTGGAGTGGGAGGGCCTGCGTTCCCCCCTGCCACCCTCCGCACGGGTGGCAGGCTTCCCCCTCACCCAACGCTCGGCTACAGAAAGCCTAGGCGTACCTTACCTGAGCTAATGGTGTTTGCCCCGCCCTGATCCAGGGCCTGGGCTTTGAACTATTTGCTTGCTCAGCCCCTGCAACAAGGGCCTGAGCCTAACTGTGTTTGCCCCGCNGAGTCGGTGTGGCTCCCCTCCTGCCCGGAAGGGTCGAGCCCCGGCTAGGACCTACTACAAGCACACAGCAAGCAGCAATAACAATGGGGATATTGGTTTGGCTGACGTTTGGCGAGTCAGTAAAGTGCGCCAGCGACCTTTTAAATGGCCAAATCCACATTCCACCACCATTCTGCACTTGCTCAGCCTGTAGTTGAACAGCTCCTGACTCCTGTCCAGGCTGCCTGTGTATGGCTTCATGAGCCATGGCATTAAGGGGTAGGCTGGGTCCCCAAGGATAACTATAGGCATTTCAACATTCCCAATGGTTATTTTCTGGTCCAGGAGGTAAGTCCCTTGCTGCAGCCATTTAAACAGAGTAGTGTTCCTGAAGACGCGAGCGTCATGAACCCTTCCTGGCCAGCCCACGCTGATGTTGGTGAAACGTCCCCTGTGATCCACCAGTACTTGCAGCACCATTGAAAAGTAACTCTTGCGGTTTATGTACTGGGTACCCTGGTGCTCCGGTGCCAAGATAGGGATATGGGTTCCCTCTATCGCCCCACCACAGTTAGGGAATCCCATTGCAGCAAAGCCATCCACTATGGCCTGCACATTTCCCAGAGTCACTATCTTTTGTAGCAGCAGCTCAATGATTGCTTTGGCTACATGCAAGCAGCCCCCACAGTAGATTTGCCCACTCCAAATTGATTCCCGACTGACCAGTAGCTGTCTGGCGTTGCAAGCTTCCACAGGGCTATCGCCACTCGCTTCTCAACTGTGAGGGCTGCTCTCATCCTGGTATTCTGGCGGTTCAGGGCAGGGAAAAGCAAGTCACAAAGTTCCATGAAAGTGCCCTTACGCATGCGAAAGTTTCGCAGCCACTGGGAATCGTCCCACACCTGCAACACTATGCAGTCCCACCAGTCTGTGCTTGTTTCCCGGGCCCAGAATCAGCATTCCACGAATAGAACCTGCCCCATCAACAACATGATCTCCAAAGCGCTGGGACCCGCGGTTTGAGAGAATTCTGTGTCCATGTCCATGTCCTCATCACTCTTGTCGCCGTGCTGCCGTCGCAGCCTCCTCCTTGCCTCGTTTTTCTGGTCCTGGTTCAGCATAAACTGCACGATAATGCGCGAGGTGTTTACAATGTTCATGACTGCTGTCTTGAACTGAGTGGGCTCCATGCTTGCCGTGGTATGGCGTCTGCTGTGTTCACCCAGAAAAAAAGGCGCGAAATGGTTGTCTGCTGTTGCTTTCATGGAGGGAGGGGTGAGGCTGTACCCAGAACCCCCTGTGACAATGTTTTTTGCCCCATCAGGCACTGGGATCTCAACCCAGAATTCCAATGGGCAGGGGACACTGCGGGAACTATAGGATAGCTATGGGATAACTACCCACAGTGCAACGCTCTGGAAATCGACGCTAGCCCCGGTACATGGACGCACACCGCTGAATTAATGTGCTTAGTGTGGCCGCATACTTTTGACTTTATACAATCTGTTTCCAAAATTCGAATTCTGTAAATTCAGATTAATCCCGTAGTGTAGACATACCCATAAAGGCCAGATTTTCAAAAACAGTATAGGATCCAGCGTGCTGAGCTCTTTTGAAAATCTGGCCCTAAATGGTGGAAAGGAGGAGGAAGGGTAAAAGGGAACAAGAGGAAAGTGAAAGCTGCTCATAGGTGAGTATAGTGACAGCAAGGTTTGCCTAGTTTGTGTGTGAGCACGCATACTATTTAAAAAAAAATTTTTTTTTTCAGGCAACAAGAGAGCAGAGATGAATAAGAGAAGCCCAGCTAGAAGAAGTGAGCTTTGATGGAGGACTTGAAGAAAGGAGAAGAGAGAAGTTGGAGCTACTTTCAGGCATAATGTACAGCATCGAGAAATGCACAGAACTGTGACTGGGGCATTAAAGAGAGAGAAGTAAGCAGACTACAGGCCGTGACAGGAGAGAGAGGAGTTTGAACTGGATACAGTTGTGTGGTCATTTTTACGCTCATGGCATGTCACTACCCATTTACATAATTGAACAAGGGGGGACAGCTTTGTAATGGGTCATCATATTTCTATACATATTGGGATTCTCTGAACGAGCAGTAAGCATTAGCTAATCATTTAATTCAATCCCTTCTGCCCCTTAATCATTTTCCTCCCATTTCAAAACACGATGACTGAGCATAACTAAGAATGAGTTATGCTTTTACAATTGCCACTGTGGCTAATGGGGAGTTGGGAAACTTTGAAACCCTCTTTTATTCACTCATATACCATCCTAAAAATATACCTATATCAGCTCATTTGTCAGACACAGTGACATGTTTAAGATGTGGTCCTGCCTTAGGGCAACAGATCACACCTTGTTTAAGTCAATAAAAGAAATACCAAAAAATCACCTTCTATAATAATGTAAACAGGTAGCTCAGGGGTAAACCACCCAAACCAGGAACATAATGATATAGAGATGGGTCTCATAATCCACTTCATAAAGCAGCATTTATTCTCCCTCTCTACAGCTTTGCCTCCTTACTGGTATTACTGCTGCACTAAATGTTATCTACGCATGAAATGCAGCTTCAAGTGTTATTATTGGTTGATAAGTATCTTGTGTATTTAGAAAACAAACAAGTTGTTCTTCTAGTTCCTAGCTAACCATGATATTAATCAAAATGAAAATACAAGCCAAGCAACGTTGAAAAAATGAACAGCGACAGCCAATAACAATGCACGACACAGAAGTCAGGCCAGCTTTATTACAATGCTGGATTTGAAATACTTTGATGAAGAGGTCAGTTCCCATTTCCATTCTTGGACCCATTTCTGAGGCTGAAACTTGGCCTACAGAAGTTGAGAACCCATATTTTAGCTCTGTCTTTAAGGAGTTAATTGGGACAGTGCTTGGCTATGAAGCATGATATAAAGGGCTGCACCGGAATGAACTGTTGCAGAACAGATCTTTCCTTCTCTCATCCTAGAAAGCCCTTCCAATGATACTACTTGCCTCACCTTGCCAAACAAGGCTACTGATGAGACTGGGGAATACATGATCTCACTCTAGATGCAACTTGTGAAGAAAATAACACTCTCAGATGGAGCCGCGACCGCACATGAACAATCTTTAGCAAGCATTATGATTAGGTTGCTCTTCAACATAAATACACGGAGTGCCAAAAAACAAACAATACACAGTGGGGCCCACTTTTCAATACATACCTACTCAAGGGAGGAACGCCACAAAAGGATTATACAAGAAAAAGCTTCCTGTGTTCTGGAAGGAAAGTTACAGTAACAACTTGGCCTGCCGAAAGGAAGTGACTTGTGGAAGGGGATAAGGGCTGTATGTACAGAGCTTGTGCTTGACTGGTTCCTAGAATGTACCAGGGTCTTTACAAGGCAGAGATCAAGAAACAAAAGATAAGACATGAATGAATAAACAATCTTATACAGGGGACCCTGGTCTGGGGGCTGCAGAGCACTTCCAAGGGGACTTCCATCACAACAACAAAATCTCCAAGCAGTGATGCTTCCTGTTAGTCTATAGGTTTGATTCACGCAGCTTGGGCAGGCAAGTACCAATCACACTTCCCTGTACCAGTGAGACACTCTGTATAGGCAGAGGGAGGGAGGGGCATGTCCTCCACCATGGCAGGGAGCATTAATTTCTGCCAGGTGCACCACAGGAGCCAGTTGGCAGAGGCTGCAGAGGAATGTGCTAGAAGTGAAACAGTGCATCACCTAACCATGCATCTTCTCTGGCCAATGCCACCCATTTTTGGGGCAATGGTGGCCTGCTACAAGCACCTTGACAAAGGCGTGGCAGCGACTTGTACTGCTGCAAACCCTTTCCTGGTAGACTTGTGCTTGAGCGGAGCAAAGGATGCCTTTAAAGTATGTTGTAATATTTTACCTGTATGAACTGAGAGTGTATTTGTATTCACTTCCATACATTTAAATCCTCTTTTCAGTGGAAATAAATAGTAACAACCTTAATGCTAACACACTTGGTTGTCAATTTCACTTAAACAATTTTTTAAACTAAACTATGGGGTTAGCAGCTCTCTCTCTCTTTCATACCCATCCAACCTGCCTCGCAAAGTGGAAGTTCATTAACTGGCAGTGTTCCTGGTTTTCCACCAGCAGACTCTCTCGTGCAGAACTCTAAAGCTCTACAAGATTCTCAGCTTTCCAAAGATTCTATTTGCTGTTCTGTATAGGTTGTTATAGCACCCTCATCACCAGAGTATCTGAGCACCATCAAGTAGTGCATGAGATGATGAGACTAACCTCTGTCATATGTGGTTTGTTCTCTCTCTCTCGTCCTCTCCCCAGGGGGAGAGCTGTATATGCAGTGTGTTTTGTTTTGGTAGGGTTTTGTTTTTTAAATGTGCACACTGCTCTGTGTTTATGTTAGAGAAGGCAGATTGAAGAAATGCGCCCTGCATTTGAAGCAGAAGGTGGTGAGGACAGGTTCTTAAGTTCCTGGGGGGAATCACTGCACAGTTTTGGACCAACCCCTGAGAAACCTCAGTCTCCTCCACAGACTAGATAACCAGTGCTGCAGGACTCAGGCGCTCCACTGGTTCTCCACCTCCTCTTGCCTCTTCTAGCTCTGCAGATCTCTCTCTCTCTCTCTCTCTCTCTCTCATATCTTGCATACCCTTTGGCATTTAGGAGCTTTCTGCTCGGCTCCTGTTTCACCTTGCCTTGCATAGACCAGTGATACTCAGACTGAGGCTTGCAAGCTGCAAGTGGCTCTCTAATGTGTCTCCCGTGGCTCTTTTTCTCAGCACATATTATAACACTGTGTGATTTAATTATTAACCAATCTAAGTTATTAACCAATAAGGATGCTTTTACTATGTTATTAAATCAATTGTAGTTGATAAAATAATAATACTTGGTCAGGCATTTTGCTGTGAGAATAATATAAACTAAATATTTCCCCTGTCATACTGTTTAAATATAACAATGAATTCATCCTACTGTGGCTCTTTTGGGTAATACTGATTGCTAATTTGGCTCCTGTACCACTGAGATCTGAGTATCACTGGCATAGACTTTAGAAAGCACATCAAGCCATGTTGACTTTATAAAGTACTTGTTGCTGTACTACACAATTAAGGTTGATTATTTTTTAATAAGACTTCTGCTTTTAATTAAACTATGCCCTACATGTTAACAGCATATAAAGACATGTAAAGTTCGTAGTTTTTTAAATTAAGTTATATTTATGGCTAGAGGGATTCCCCTCTCTCCACAATTAGGCATTTTAAATAATATTTTAAAAAGTTACTTTTAGGCTCAGATAACTTACAGATGTTTTGACACCAATTCCCTTAAAACTTTCCAAACAAATTCTAGTGTACCCTGAAGCATTCACAAAAGTACATTCCCTGATCTTAGTTTTAATGGGAGTGAATACAGATTTGTAATGAAACCATAGTAGCAATCTTCATTGTGGAGTCGCAGATGAGTGGCTCCAGACTCAATGTTATTTTTAACAATTTGTAACCCAAAAATAGCTTGACCCACTGTCGTCATGGTTTGCAAGAGAAAACCACACATACACAAAAGAGGGTACCATTTTGCAATGAATCTGCTGGTACACCCATACATAAGTACCTGGATAACTCACACGAACCTGCACAGCAGAAATTAGAACTCTGATCCTTCAGCTTCAAAAACACAGATACCTACCAAGTGAGCAAAGGTAAAACCCCTGCCAAAGTCAACATTTCAGATCAGGGTAATTTGTTAATGACCTGTATAAACCACAGAAAAAGTTCACTTACACTTCAATATTAACAGAAAAATTCTTCTTAGTTTTCAGCATCCATCTGGCATTTTTCAGATCAGACCCTAGCTTTCCTGCCAAAGTTATAATAGAACTAAAATTAGGATTTACTGTGGAATAGGGTGAAAACCTTAATCATCAAGGTGCTTTCATACCTTCCTAATTAAGCTGCCTTGTGCAGAGAAAAAGTTTGTATGTTACACAAATAACTGCACCAATGTGTTTTAAATGCAACAGTGGCATTCTGTGGCCAGATCTCTCTGTTAATTAGAGAGGTGTTTCCCATGGAAATGAGATATATATATCCAGAGGAATTCTCCATTCCTAGGGGAAATTACCTGTGGATTCCAAAGTATGGATGGAGCTCTCCAAATGGCTGGCTACCTGTGTTGTTCATATCACGTGTTCGTAATTCCCAACATAATGCACTGGTATGACCTTTTGGAAGACGAGGTACTAAACAATTTTCCATTTCATAACAGCAATGAAATACAAGAGACACCATAGGTAGATAAGTCACAGCTGATGAAATCTTAAAATAATAATAATCATAATCAGTAAGTGTGGCTGTAACCAGGAAAGGACCCTTCTAAACAATGACATCTTCTTTTCAACTATTGGACAGTGTGTCCTTGTGTGTGTACACAGTATGGAGAAGGGAGCAAAGAGCTTTCCCCTGCATTTGCACCGCCTACAGAATGGCCAGTTACAAAAGCAATCCCTGCACTCCTGGCCTGCTTCTGCACTGCATCTCCAAGAGAACACATCACCCCAAGGGGAGCACAGAGAAAGTGGGACCGTGGCCTTGCTCTCTCTTCTCATCAGCCTCCAAGGAGGACTGGAGGCACTGAATCCCATCCCCACTCATTACTCCAGCCAACCTGGGGTGGGGACTGAGACCGGGGTGAGTGTAACCTTTGCACGGTCCTTTACTCGGGGCTATGCTTTAAAACTCTAGTCCTTAGTGTGTGCACTCACAACCACTCACTTTACTGGTAAGATACATTTCTAGTACTTTTATCCATTAGCTTTGCTGCTTCTGCAGCTTGTGGGAAAGCAAGAAGGGACCCAGACCTCCTGCAACTGGATAAAATAGCTCCCCCAAATCAATGGGACCCACTCGTATCCTCTGGAAGGACAGTAGGGCCACTGAAGTCTATTCTGGCTCATACAATGAAGAGATAAGATCAATGCATTATTCAACTGAACTGTTAATTAAAGTTCCAACTGCAGAATCTTTATTACTGGTGATGATGCATGAGTCACGGGGAAGAACATCGCTTGCCAGTCACCTCCCAGGTTGAGTTTGAGCCTGGCAATAAAGAAGGTGAGGAAGAATAACAATGTTTGGGCCCCTGTAGGTGTTCAGTTTGATAAGCAGGTCACGTTCAGCTATAAATTTTCCTTTTCCAGAGTCCACTAGTAAATCTTTTAAAAAAACAAGTCTCTGTCCTCAGAGAATGACAGGAAAGCTTTGTCCGGAAAAGGCCACATCTTACATACTGTATAGGGCTCACGTCGACAAGAACAGTTAATAAACAATTGTCCATTTTAGAAAGCTAAGTTAAGATCAGGAGCCTTTAACTGAATTATCGGAGTCACATCAAACCGCGCAGGTTTTGCCATTTATGGAAGAAACCATTTTCTATCTAAAGATGTAATAGCTATGTCTTACACAACCACAATGTTTTCCACTCAAATTGTTAGGGAGGGGTGTGTGTGTGCATGTGACCATGAGCACATGCATTGGGACGAGATGGTGGTTGATGCCAAGGGAAATCCAAAATGGAAAGAGCAAAACAATAAGAAATGCTATACAGGCAGGTGGAGTCTGTAAATTCTGGTTCCCAAGAAAGCAACTACATGTCAGGTTATCAAAGGATTTTACTTGTACTCACCACGGTAAAGCTGTATAAATCTGGAATGCAATGCAGAAGTGATCACCCCATCTGGCAGTTCCCTCAGAAATAATTTCAGCAAACTGGCTACTGAACACACATCAGCATCTTTAGCCAGCTCCACTTCCTCTCCTCGGTCATATTTCAGACGCAACTGATCCACCATTTTCATGTTACCATTCACCCTGAAGAGACCTTCCTGTGTCAGCCCTGTAATTACATATTAAACATGAGTAAAACAAACAACATGCACTTGGTGTTCAATTAGCACACCCTGTTGAGAACAGTACCATTCTGTAAGTAACCAAGACTCAAAGCTATTAGCCAGTGGATTCTCTGGATAAAGTAATAATGAATGTTTAAGACCAGATCCAGAGTCCTACAAATATCTACCAAGCACCCACAATGCCTAACGACTTCAGTATAACTTGTCAATATTCAGCACCGTTCTGGATTTGGGCCCAAATGGCTGGAACCTATTTCCATATACTTCAATTGGTGTCCAGTCAGGTCCTGATCCTGCTACCACTTATGTGAGTAACGACATTCATGTGAAAAGTCCCCTATTTGCTTCAGTGGACCTGTTCAGGTAAGTAAAAGAAATCTACATCTTCCATAGAGGACGCCAGGAGAACTACATCATATTAAAAAGTTCACTACATTCCAAGGACATTCCTAGATTCAAACACAAAACTGAGGAGTCAGTATATTTTTTTTAAAAGCACCCCAGTAACCAAAACGTTGCAGTCTTTCAAACCAGTTCTGCAGAATTAGTCTTTCATGCTGAAGCTTAATACTAAAAGGGTTACAAACATAGCATGGAACATTTTAAAGTCAGAAAGAGACATTGTTAAAACACAAGGCCCAACTTGCAGAATACACCTGGTGCACAGAAAGCAATGTTGCTAGTCTGACATCTGCTGCACAATGGGAAGCACTGCAGAATAGCAACGAATGGCATTTCTGTGCAAGAAGTTGGGCAAAATAACAAATTCCCCACACAGATAAGATGTTCTTTATCTTCCAATAAGAAATTCATTCTGGAAAAAGGCTAGGCTAGATGATTTTGGGGAAAAATGGGCGATTTTTAACACTTGCAGAGGTAACTTTCCCCATAAAATGCCAATTCTGTCTAGATGATACAGCTGACCTACAGCCAGCTCAGCTAGCTTGGATAGGTATTCAGGTCAACATGAACTTGAACAGGGGTTCTGCAGTGGATTGTCCACATCTAACTTCAGATGTCAGCAGTGACCATTCACGTGGGTCTTCACTCTAGTGAGAGTTCCAGGATGGAACTGAATTGGCATTAGTGGTGGTGCACTGTGTACTTCTTATTTCCCATCTAAATGAACTGAGCTCACATGGAGGGCCGTGTTAGTTATTCTTCCTAGTTAATGTCAACGTCTATGCAGAAAATTGCTCTTCCAGGTTAGCTCAGGAGCTCATGGCAGCCTTGAAAACCATGAGTTTATCCCAGGCTCTTCTCAGACAAGTGGACATCTTTTAGATCTTGTTTTCACATTGGAGAAGGGATGGGGATTTATCAGACCATCACCTTCTCAGTTTAGAACCCAGTGCTCACTTAAGTTTCCACCAGAGACAAGGATTTAATTCAATCAGTTTATGTTGGCAGATAGATGGGGCATTTGGGTTTCAGGTTTCTTTAAGGAAGCGTAGTGTGCCGCCACGAGTCCGTTTTATCAATACACCAGTAGGATATTACCATGATCTTTTCCCCTTGACCATTAGTTGATTGGCTCCCAAGCACCTTCTCCCTATACATCATCCTCACAAGTCATTGTGCTACATGAATAAAACAACACTGAAGCATGGTGGTGGCAATCTTACTCCAACCATCTGTAATACACAGAGCATGTTTCTATACTGCAATGAGATGCCTGGGACTGGCCCGTGACAGCTGACAGGGCTCACAGAGCTTAGGCTAAGGGGCTGTTTAACTGCAATGCAGATGTTTGGGATTGGGCTGCAGCCCAAACTTTGGGACCCTCCCACCTCACGGAGTCTTAGAGCCAAGGCTCCAGCCCAAGCCCGAACACCTACATTGCAAGTGAAGAGCCTCTTCGCCTGAGCCCCACGAGCCCAAGTCAGCTGACACAGGCCAGCTGCGGGTTTTTAATTGCAGTGAAAACAAACCCAGAGTCTCTTCACCCTAGACCGTGGCAGTAGAAGGCAGCCCACAGTAGGGTGACCAGGTGTTTGGTTTAGGACCTGAACATCCGGTCAAAAAGGGATCCCAGCAGGCCGCTGACTGTTCGAGGTGCATGTATTGCCGCATGTGCGTATACCTGTGTGAATAAAATTTGCAAGCTAACTCTTCGACTTTTATTCCTTTTGCAGGCCAGCGCACAAAAAAACTGATGACTTAAAAACTTGTTATGAAATGAATACATACATATTTTATAAGAGAAGGAAACTCTAAGAAATGTATTATTTCTTAAAAAGTGAATGTTGTTGACTAGTAGTTGCAGAAGAGCCAATGCCACACATTTCTCCCCACCTTTGTCTAGCTACATTATAAATTCTTTGTTGCAGATTCTCTCTTTTTATGTATATGTCCAGCACTACCACGCTGGAGCCTTGATCTTAGTTGGGGTCTCTAGGCACTAAACAACAATTGTAATATTAAATAATGTGGAAGTATATGTGTTAGTGCATGTTAGATGTGTACACATGAATACACGTGTGTATCTGCATGTAGGTGTGGGAGTCAGTTTCAACAGGTTTATTTATATAGGTATCTGGACAGGTGTGCATTTCTGTGGTTGTCCTCTATGGATTTGTATTTGGGCTTCAGGAGTGGGCCTTTAATGGACCCATTGCAGCTGTGATAATGTGTGGTCCTAATTCCACACATAAAATTACAATAACTTTAGTGAACAAGAAACATGGAGCTGGTTACAAAAAATGGGAAGAGGTGAAGGAAAGAATCATGAAAACCCTTGCGAAATTTCGTATTTGTTTAAATTACGCTTTTTGACTATTTTGCTGCCAGCACTAGCGTCCTATGACAAATAAAACCTGAACTTAGCATAATACATCTGTCAAAACAATAACTATGCCTGTTTGGGCCTTGCAGTGAAAATGAGCACTTGAGAGAGGGTGAGTGAGAGCAAGCGACGGAGGGAGCGGGGATGGAGTGAGCGGAGGCGTGGCCTCAGGAAGGGGTGGGACCCCAGGAAGGGGTGGGGCCCCCGGAAAGGGCGGGGCAAGGGTGTTCTGTTTTCTGGAATTAGAAAATTGGGAACCCTAATCCACAGCCTCGTGAATCTACTGGGAAAGAAGAGTATTTCTCATCATGCAGCCTAGATCAATAAAAAAGCAGGTTGATTTTATTCTGCTGTTGCTTGTCGAAAAACAGAGGACATCCCTGGGCTCAAAACTAGAGGTTGGAAGAAGGGCACAGTAGCAGACACCTCCCCTTTTCTCTTAATGAATGTAGCCAGAATGTTGAGGGGTAGAATAGCAAAGATTCCTTTCCTCCATCCTGACCCCTGCTACACAACCCCCTTCACTCACAGAAGCCAGGAGGCTCTATCATTTGGAGTCCTAGGATTTGTCTTCCTAGTACCATCCCCTAGGTCTTTTGACCTAGGGGATGGTACTAGGCTTGCTGATGAATGATCTCACATTAGCTGTTATTACATGCTTGCTGTTGCACAGGTCAGCAATATCTACACAGGCCCTGCCTTGGAAAGCTTACAATCTAAAGATCAGAGATGCACTGAGCAACCAAGAGGAAGGAGTCATGTATCTAAAGAAAAGGGTACATTCACCAGATGGATCTCAGCCAATCCCCTACCTGATTTCACTACAATTCCTCACAGAGTAACACACTGCTCAGAATGAAGAGGGGTGACAAAATCGGGCACTGCATTGATTCACATTTGGAAGGTTGTTTCCAGCCATACAGGCTAAAAAAGGGTTCATGGGTTGTTGTTTTTTTTAAATCCTGCAGAAAGTGACTGATCTGGTTCCTCCATTTCTGCTCCCCTACCGTCCTCATGCGCAGGGCCGGCTCCAGGCACCAGCCTACCAAGAATGTGCTTGGGGCGGCACCTGGAGGGGGGCGGCGCTCAGGCCCGAAAGCGGAGCTGCGACTGGACTCGCCGCCCTCCCCGCAGCGCTCCGGCCGCCAGGGAGAGCAGAGCCGCGGCGGGCTCGCCGCCCTCCCCCCCGGCGCTCTGGCCGGTCGGGGAGAGCGGAGCCGCAGTGGGCTCGCCGCCCTTCCCCCGGCGCTCCGGCCGGTCGGGGAGAGCGGGGCCCCGGCCGGGCTCTCCGCCCTCCTCCCGGCACTCCGGCCGCCAGGGAGAGCGAAGCCGCAGCGGGCTCGCTGCCCTCCCCCCGGCGCTCCTGCCAGCCGGGGAGAGCTGGGCTGCGGCTGGGCTCGGCGCCCTCCCCTGCCGTGCTCCCCGCCAGGGGCCAGGAGGCGGCGGGAGGCTTTTTTGCCTGGGGCGGCAAAAAAGCCAGAGCCGGCCCTGCTCATGAGAGTGATAGTAGAAAAGGAAAATATGTCAATGTAAAATTAAACTCAAACAGCAAGGTGTTGGGACAATAAAGAAAAGGAAATCTGTCACGGCGCCACACTCAGAGGTACAGAAAGGGGAGCCATTCTCAGCCTGTAAACTTCAGAGGAGTTTGTTTCTCTCCCTAACCAGAAGATGTGAAGCTGTTAAGTTTGGATAAAGGAGAATCCAAACAAAACAAAAACAAAACCAGAAGAAGAGTCCCTGAGGAAACCCAAGTGAAAGAAGATAAGATGATGGCCAGAAGGGTCCCGTGGGAAAACAGAAGGACCTGAAGAAACTGTGCAAAACGCAGCAGCAACTCGTGTACACTCATTTGAGTGGTCATGGCACTGTTGGAGGCTTGCTCATTCACAACCACCCATCACTGGGGTTCAATGCCAAGAAGCCTTCTAAAGAAAGTCCACATTCTTGCTCAGAATTTGGGAGAGCAAACTGTAGTTGCACAGAAATGTTTTCAGTGGAGAGGGGAAAAATCCAGAGGAACATCTGCTCTAGGAACCTTCTTACAAAAACAACCGAGTGTTCCAGCCAACTGCCATTGCTGTATGCTATCACAGTGCACAACGATCTCTTATGCCAGTTAAGGAGCAACACTGGAAGACTCCAAAGGGAGCACCAGTCAATCTTCATCCCCACCCCGAGCACACTTTAGTCACGGGGTAATACAGGTGCAGCACTCTGCCCGCTCTGCCTGCTCCCAGCACCTGCAAGCCCCACCCCTGCAGCACGCAGTGCTCCTGCCAGCGGGCGGGAGCCGGGAGCTGCACCAGGAAGCGGTGAGTGGCGGCGCCACGGCTGTGGTCCAGACGGTCCCCGGTATCGGGACAAAGGGCGTCCCAACCGATGTAAGGTCGGGATGCGGGACAAGTCCCCTAAAATCGAGACGTCTGGTCACTCTAATGTATGCTGAGAATCCTAATCATTCTCCAATGTACAATATAACCCCCAGTGGACTGGTATTGTGCCTCCAATTCCAAAGGATTGTACATTCTACACGTACTACATCAAGGCATTACCAAATTGGCCTCCTCATTGATATGACACAAAATGAAAATGAATCTAAAAATGATCAACCCTCCTTCCCACTAACCAAATCAATTAAACAAAAGTGAGATCCAAACCATGCCCCCAAACAGCAATCACCCACACCACTTGCTATGAGAAGGTCTTGGCGGGTGACTGAGATCTCACACCACTTTTATATCAGTGTACCTCTATTGACTGAAATGGAGTTATAGAAGTTTAACTGAGAAGAGACTCAGGCCCTTGATTTTGCCCTCCTCTATCACATCTGAAATATCTTACAGCTTGTCTGACCATGGAATTATCCAGCAACAGCTGTTCCTGAATAACTCTATATGTGGACACTCTTATTCCAGAATAAAAGTGCTTTGTCCCTGTTTAGCTTAACCCACTTGGAAAGTTACTTGTTGAGTTATTTGTCACGAACAGCTATTGTACTGCGAATTCACCTCCTATATTAATCCCTGTTAGCTTATTATGAGTTTGTTTTTAAAAGCTTGGTTATTTTCCCAAAGTGTGGGCTGGAAACCTAAACACTGCAATTTAACCAGTGTTACAGGGCTTTTAAAAAGCAGGCATGAAGGAGAATCCTTAAAAAGGACATTGTTCCACTCTCTAGGGTGAGCCCAGAAGATGTAAATTCTCACAGAGTGAAATTCACTCCCATGTAGCAGGCCAGCACAAGGCTTAACCATCATTTAAGAGCCACAGAAGTGCTTCGCATTTGTACCAACGGCCTTGCATTGGCCCTCTGAAAAGAGGTGTATTTTATCCGCTGAGAAAGAAGTTCATTCTATTCTACAACTTAAATGTATGTAAGGAGAGGTTGGAAGTTGAGAGGCTTACATGAAACTAGGGCTAGCTGATAAAAACAAAAAGTCCATTCTGGGGCTTACAATTACACACGGCATTCTATTCACTATCATACACATTCACTACTATGTTTATGTGTAGGACCTAGAGTCAGAAATTATGAGCATATCTGGTTAATTTTAATCAAGCAATAATGCAAGTCTAGTTATAAAAACATTTTAAATTATAAAATGAACAGATTCTTTATAGCCACTTTATAACACAGCAGATTACATTTGCGAATGTCCCTATAAATGTACTTCCACATAAAGACAACCAAACAAAAAGAGGAAAGCCAAATGCAGTATTATTTTCAGCACAGTTTGATCCACAGCTTGATTCAGTTTTCATGCCAAATAAATGAAAATAAATAAACAAACAGAAAAATTCCTTTGAAGAGGCTTACATTAATAACACTATTAAATGAAAGAGACGGTGTTAACTTTACCGTGCTGGGTCAGATATTCTACTGTATTCCACACCACTGCTGGGAGACCATTCTTGGTAAGTCCCTGCTGCTGGAGGTCCTGGAGACTCACACCGAACACCTTCTGACAGCGATCGTCCCTCTGCTTGTTCAGTGGCAGTGCAGCTATCTTTTTCATGTCTTCCTTTAGCCTCACTGCTGATTTACTTTGCTTAAGGGAGCAGAGGAAAAGAGAGCAGTCGGTCACATTTACAACAGGAGGTTGCATGTTAGTTAAGAATTAAGCTTTTGGGTTTTGAAATAGAACAGTCTGCAGGGCTGGTGGGTTTTTTTGTTTTACTTTAGTCCACAGCAAAATCTCTATGAAGTCGTACATTATAAACGGGTAGGACAGAGAACAAGGGGAGGGAAAGGAAAAAGAAAGTAAGGAGGAGGAGTCCAAAGCCACAACTTATCTGTAGCTAAGAGATAGGGTGGATAATACACTGCAGTATCCAAGCTATATTGCTACAGTAACCAGTGGGTCAAACTCAGAAGGGACCACTTATGTTAGCTGCAAAATATCAATCATCAACTTAGACTCTGATTTTAAGGCCAGAAGGGACCACTCTGACCACCGAGTCTAACCTCCTATATAACACAGAGAGAAGAACCTCCCTCACCCAATAATTTCTGCATCAAGCCCATAACTTCTGTTTGAACCGACAGCATTATCTTTTGGAAAGATAACCCGCCTTGACTTAAGACTGAATAGATGAAGAATCCACAAGATAAAGTGTCCAGATAAAACCTAATGGTAACAGGGTAAGTAATAGATAAGGGTAGAAATGTAAACCAAGATAGGATAGCTTGCGGTTGAAAGGAGAACTCTCTTCATCTAGCAGTAGCTTAACGCACCATACATCACATCATCTTTGGTTTATTTATTATAGGCAAGTAGAATGTAACTCACCTAAATCCATTCAACCCACATTTTTTATAGGGTTACCATATTTTAAGTGTCCAAAAAGAGGACACTCCACGGCCCCGCCCCAACTCCGCCCCTTCCCCTGGACGCTTCGCCGCCCTGCCCCTCCCCCTCCCCTGCTTCCCGCGAACATTTGATTCGTGGGAAGCCTGAAGCAGCAGGCAAGCTGGGGCGGGGGGGGGGGGGGCGGCCCAGCCTGGCCCCCGGCCCCGCACTGCCGGCCCCAGACGAACACCCCCGGCCCGAGCACCACCACCCCCGGCCGAGCACCCCTGGCCCGGCCCCAGCTCCCGGCCGAGCACCTCCAGCTCCGCACCGCCGGCCCCTGGCTCCACGCCGCCGGGCCCAGCCTGGCCCCGCACCGCCGGCCCCGGCCGAGCACTGCCAGTCCCTCCCTCCCTATTTTCCCAGACATGCCCAGCTTTTTGGGATTTCCTCCCAGACGGGGATTTGAGGCCCAAAAAGCCGGACATGTCTGGGAAAATCCGGACATATGGTAACCCTATTTTTTAAAAAGTGTTTGCACATCAAGTTTATTAGCAGCTAACAAGACTGGTGGTGATGACCCATGACACAATGGAATTCAAAGTGTGGAGTATAAGAAACAGCTGAATCTGGGAATGTATTGATAATAAGCACTGAAACCTGGTAGAAATGTCTCAAGTCCTGTCTGTAGAAACGTCTCAAGTCTTGTCTGCAATTTGTGTGTCACAACATATAGGGACAGAGCTATTTAACGATACTCACACCTATGGTTTGTTTTCAAATAAACATTACCATTTTCTAATCTCTTTAAATGCAACATGATGTTTCAACTCCACCTCATTAAGTAACTTGAACACTTGTCCAGACTTTGCTATTAAGCCAGGCTGTACCTTGTTTCAGGTACAAGAGAGAGAATTTGCATTAATCGTCGTTTTTTACCAAGATTGCTGCATCTTTTTGCTAAGCACAACTTCTATGAGGAAATGTGTACTAGAATCATCTGTTTGATACCAGGATTTGGAAACTTCATGCAATCTGGTATGTAAATGACTTTCTTGGACTGTGGTGGTCTAACATATACAGAAGATGTTGCTTGTGTATCTAAGGCTATAGAATAAGTTATAAATACTCCATATTATTTGAAAAAGGGTATAAGTCCATATAATTAAAAATTGTGTTGTAATGATCACCTTATAAATACATATGATAAATAAGTATAGTCAATGTTCAAATTCCAGCTTCCATTGACTGTTGCCATTTTAAAAATAATATTTCTTATGAGAATTACAAGTGACTACCATAAGCTATTTTCATTTAAGATATATGCCAATGCAAAGATTGGGTTGTATGGACCAGGCAAATAATAATGATAATAATAATACTTCTATTAGAGGATTTTGAAACACTTTTCTAATTAAGGCCCCAAACTTATAAACTCTTACGCATGCGCTTAGCCACATATAATCACTGGGAAGCTGGTAAGTGGTAACCCATCTCGATTTCACAATGGGGAAAAACTGAAGCCCTGAGGGGTGAGGTGTGTTGCTCAAGTTTACAAGGGAAGTCTGTAAAAGATCCAGAAACAGAATCCAGATCTCCCAGTCCTATTCTTTAACAGAGATTAGAAAAAGGAAATTGTTTAAAGCTGACATATCCTGTGTAATTCCTGATATATTTATAAATCTTTGTTAGACCTAAGTATGTAAAATATAAAAGTCTTGCCTCTAGCAGAAAGAAAAAACCTACTTAAGTGATCAGTAAGAAACCATTCCCCGTGGCAGTCTCTAAGCAGCGAACTGAATCCTACTTAGTAGAAATAAATTAATCAAAATCGGTTGCTTTTTTTAGATAAAGACATAAATGATTGGCCCACTTAACCATTTTTTGCTTAATGGCATTGCAGAGTGTAACAAGAGACAGTAGTATGAATTTTAGAAGACTAGTCACAAACTTCAGGAACATGTTTTTTCACTTCTGCCCTTTTCAAATTATCTTAATTAAACTACATGTTGCAGTTGGCCTGTGGTAAAAAAACAAAATTGTCAATCAATTTCACCATCACTAGACACTGTTTCGAAGGGGCAACAGGTCATCTAAACCTAAAACAGAGTGAAAAGACTAGGATCAAAAACAAGAGAGGAGAAATACCAATAATACCATTTTAGTTTACTGAATCAACCAAAAACATGTCAGTTCTAGTATATGTATCGTGTTCCCACTGTAACAGCCTCCTGGACTAGGTGTCCAATATAAACAGGAGAGAAAGAGAGAGCGCCTGCATTTCAATTCAGAGTAAAAGTGAGAAAGAAACTAGGAAATATTCACTCATCCCCCCCATGAAATTAACAATGGCTCAGAGTGCAAGGATGTTGTGGATAGAGCAAAAGAGGAAAATCCTGAATAGATCCACAGTGATTGGTTAATTTAGATTTGCAAGATAAAAAAGTAAGTCAGCCAATCTCAGACATGTTGATACTATCCAACATCTTCCCCCTGCAGATGCACACACTGTTAAGTTTATGCAGTTTCATAAACTAGTGACTGGATGAGGCCTCCCTCCGCGTACTCTGAGTAATCACAGCATACAACAGACAGTCTGTACTCACACAGATGGCTAATGCGCCTGCCCCCATTCTTTCAGGAAGTGTCTGGACGAACTGATGAAGATGGGATGAAAGCATTAAGCAGAGTACTGAAGGCTATTAAGATTCCATGCCATGAAAGCCTTATAGTTCAGGGGAAAAAAGGACAAAAATAGCCCCAAAATGGGCCAAAAATTGCTACGGAACTCTTATTTTGTTGGCTGAATCTCCGCAAAGTTAGCTTTTGCTTCTTAGATTCCACACACATGGCTGGGATCAGCCCCTGCAGTTGAAATCTGATTCCAGGGAGTCTTTTATTGGCAGTCTGGAGGAGTCATGTGACTTGGTACTTAAGTCGTTAACATCTCTTCATTAATTACCAGGCATTTCTTATAGGCAGGCAGTCCAAAGACTTTACAGACGATGTGTCCTACAGAGTAACGTCACCCTGACAACAATCTTGCCTCAGGCAGAGACTAACACTCGGTGACTCTGCCTCATTAGCATCATTATTCCCATTTCTGAGTTAGTGATACTAAAACTTCTCTCTTCCTTCCAGCCTGTTACAAAACTCAAACATACCTTCAGGCTGAACAAATCCCTTTGTGAAGACTCCACAGTACAATACTAGCCAGCACACAAACGTCTCAACTTTCTGAAGCAATGCTGATTTCTCAAAACAAAATGCATTCTGCATAGAGTGCATATAGCATATGTCACTTCCTCTGTATCAGTTTAACTGATCCATTTAGCCTAACCTAGTAAACGGCAGTTGCTATTCAATTCAAAGTAGCAAATGCATTAATTCCTTTTAAAATTTTGGCAACAAAATAATTAAGTAGCTAGTAACAAAGAACATGACAAATAACTGGATGGCATAAGAACAAGGGCAACATCTAGGCCTTTTGCATTGATGGGGCATGTTCCTACAGAAATTTACACTGGCATTTTTCACTTGACGCATTTAACGGTTAAAGTGAAAAAGTCTTAGACATCACAGTTCTGTCACCAATATAATGTCTGATTAAGTCAACCTTGCAAAACGTGTCCATTCACCCAGAGAGAATTATTATTAATTATTATTTTTACATAGGTGAATTATCTTTTCCCCCTCCTATTAGTCTCAACCACGGCAAAGGGCAGACAAGTAGATTTTGTGCATGAGCTGATACATTTTCATGTAAGGTTTCCTAAGGTGTAATTCTATTAACCTCAAATTCAGTACTAATAGGACACCTCATCTCAATCCAGTAATGTACTTAGAAGTGCCAAGTTAGAATACAGTACTATGAGACCCATTACATGACCTGAATTCTGAAATGCCTGTGATACTGCTCATTCCTCTCTCCTCTCCCCTGAAGCTTAAAAGACACAAACATAATCCTCCTGGGTGGTCCTCTTCTCCTGTGGTATTGGTCAGATGGCAAAAGGAACAGAGAGACTAATGGCTTGTCTACACAGAGACTTAGTGGATGGCAAGCCAGGGTTTAAATCTACAGCATGGTAGCCTGCCGTGTACTGGGCAAGTGGACCCTGCTACCACGCACGTCAGAATGTATAGCATGTGGTACCGGGGTGGGAGGAGCATGAGACATGCTACCAGTAACTGACAGTATTCAAGCATCCATAAAATTCCAGAACACATTACAACATTTGGAAGAGAACTAGAGAGAGTTCCAGACTCTGCCCAGTTCCATTTCATTCGAGCTTCTACCAGCGTTTGATTTTCAGCAAGGGTCAGAAATTACTCAACTAGGAGTTGAAATTCAGGGCCAGATTTTCAAAACAGTTCAGCTCCCATTAGGCACTAAAATAAGGGCCCAGATCTTCCAACTACATTCCAAGTCCTGAGCTCCTTTGAATATTCGGCTCTCTTTTGGAACCCGACTTCACAAGAGCACTTTAGCATGTACTTAAATCTATTTCTATTCAGAACAATACTTTGGCATGTGTTTAACTTTAAACACGTGATTATAGTGCTGTCAGGAATATCTGCTGCTTTCCTGAATTGGGACCTAGGTGCCTAAGTAGAAGTTGAGCTCCTTTGAAAATCTGGCCCTTGGAGGTGGGCTAGGTCATCAGGTACAGGAGCACTAAACTTCAAGAGAGAAGATGAGGTATCCAGAGACTGAGTGAAAATGGAGCAAAGAGAATAGAGTTTTTTCGGGGGTAGGTGGGAAGGGACTGAACTGCAAGTCAGAGGGGAAGGGGATGGGCCCAGTTGACATCAGCCACATAAATATTGCCTTGGGACCAAGGAGATTTTTTCTGTAAGTGACTGAGCTTTTTTTGTAATTAGGTGAAATTATTAGAATCTCCTATATTAAATTTCAGTTCTCCTTTAAGAACAGATTTGTCAATTTAATATGTACCTTCACCTGCAAAGTGAGGGAATGAACAGTAAAAGACAGTTACTATTGCCTTAACATCAACTGTCTTTTAGTTTTCTATTTCCTTCACGGAATTATAGGACTCAAGAGTGGATTTGAGTCAATATGCTCCTACTCCATTCCTCTCCTTAAGCCACTAATGTGCTTTTCACAAAAATCACACAGAGCTGTGTTCTTCTTAACCTTCATTGTAGTTACAAAGGTGAAACCAGATAACATGTCTCAAACTAGGATCTGGACAACAGTCTCTGGGGAAAAGACTGTCCATGTGGACCGCAAGAGTGATGGATTAAAACCATGATCCCAAGATAAATAACAAGCGCTTTACCGAAAGACTTTCATAAACCTATTTATTGGCGTGGACAAGAAATTCTCATTTCCAGAACAGTGGAAGAGTAAAAAATTATCGGTTGGCCAAAGGCAGCAATGGTGAGGAGTGTTCACAGGGAGAAGTTACTGCAACTGAAAGATGCAATTAACAAGAACTGGCAGGAGCAGAGTCTGCATTTTTTTAAACTCAGTATCTTCACGAAATGCAATGGGTCTCCTCCTTCAGTATTATTATTATGTACTTGCTTAACCTCTTCAGAGAGATGACAAGTATACACATCATCTACTCCCCTATCCGTCTTCCAAACAAGAGATGCTTCCCAAATGCGGCTATCCCCATCCCACCTCCACTTACTTTGCCCATTGCAGCACCGCAACTCAACTTCCCATTGTCCACACAGACGCAGTCCAATCTTTTCTTGCACCTGCCATCTAATACCAGTCTAGGTGTAAGCATTCCCAGGTCCTTCCCCTGGATACATGCTCCTGGGTGACTTGTTCCCCCACTCCCAGCAGTTACTGGACCAGGGGTCAGGCTGAGAATTGTTAGGAGGAAAGCATGCTGCATCAACAGCTCCAAGGATCAGTTCATACTTCTGGCATTGGAGAAGTAAGGCAGACACTGACACACTCTGGTTCTTAACTGCAGTGAATCTCCCTATCTAGGAAACCTTCAATGATTTGCCATAAGTGACTCACAACATCTGTATAGAACAAAATCAGTAGCAATCATCCCTGTCACAGACAGCCACCAAATAATCCCTGTATGACATCCCAACACTGCTTTGGGTATTTGGTTGTGGCATTGCATGAAACTAATGTGGTAAAGTCACAGTGATGCAACATAGCAACTAAAACATTGCAACTTAATGCCATGTTCTCCCATGATTGCCTTTTGCTTCTACACCACCATTTGACCTAACATTGCTTCTCTTTACCTCTTCCTCACCCCATTTCCTAGGCACTTAAATGTGTCAGGCAGCAAGGAGAGCGCTTTTGTATGGGAAACATTTATGCAACCACTATTCCGACCCCAAGACCAGCCAGCACGTGAAGGGATCCCGACAGGGCCATCCTTACCCATACGCAAAGTACACAGCTGCCTAGGGCACCAGGAAATTTGGGGCACCACATTTCCTGGTGCCCTGCGCAGCTGCGTGCTGCTCCAGCCCCTGCTCTGCCTCTTCCCACCCCTGCTCTGCCTCTTCCCACCCCTGCTCCACCCCAGTCCCGCCCCTTCCCCAAAGCCCCCGCCCCACCTCTTCCCACTCCTGCTCTGTCCCCACTCCCCTGAGGACTGCTGCAGGGGACAGGCCTGCACTCACCGCATGGTAAGTGGAGTAACCCAGCCCCAGCCTGCTCCTCTGCCCTGGTTCCCAGCCACGCTGCCGGTGAGTGCTGGGGGGCGGTGCCCCTTCTGCCCCTCCCACGGAGGCCTGGGGCCCCACACAGCCTCCCTGCGGGGGGGCTGCATAGGGCACCAAAATGGCTAGGGACAGCCCTGGGTTCCGATCAGGAGATATATGCAGGGCCCTCTAGAGAATGGGTGGGCGGCCCTCCAGACGTTTTAATCCAGCCCTCGAGCTCCCTCCGGGGAGCAGGGTCAGGGGCTTGCCCTGCTCCGCACAGCTCCTGAAAGCAATGACATGTCCCACCTCTGGCTCCTATGTGTGGGGCAGCCAGGAGACTCCAAATGCAGCCCCCACCCCAAACGCAGCCCCTGCAGCTCCCATTGGCAGGGAACCAGGGCCAATGGTAGCTGCAGGGGTGGCGCCTGCAGACGGAGCACCATGCAGAGCTGCATGGCCGCACCTCCGCATAGGAGCTGGAGGGAGGACATGCTGCTGCTTCTGGGAGCTGCTTGAGGTAAGCGCCACCCAGAGCCTGCACCCCTGACCCCTTCCCATGTCCCAACTCCCTGCCCCAGCCCTGATCCCTCTCCCACCCTCCACACCCCTCGGTCCCAGCCTGAAGCACCCTCCTGCACCCCAACCCCTCATCTCCAGCCCCACCCCAGAGCCCACACCCCCAGCCAGAGCCCGCATCCCCTCCCAACCCCCAATTTCGTGAGCATTCATGGCCTGCAATACAATTTCCATACCCAGATGTGGCCCTCGGGCCAAATTTGCCTACCCCTGTGCTAGAGCCACAAGCTGAATATCACTGGCCGCCAAGCTAGCTTTAATCACATACAGGTTTCCTGCAGCGCGCAACTGTACCACCATCTTAATGCCTGCACAAGATGTTGCTCGAAGGCTTTCGAAATAACTCTGTTGTAATCCAGAGGGCATACTTTGCACAGCTTGATGTACAGGTCTATATTATCTGCTCTCTAATTAGAGGTAATAACCAGTACGTGAAGCAAAGACACTCAAGAGCACAAGCTAGCTCCAAAATTATTTGGCTATGCATATAAATCTAAACTTCAGGTGATGAATCAACACTTCCCAGAGGAAAGGAACGGCTGGAGAAGTATTTAAATATTCAAAGGAACTTCCCCACATCTCCCTCCCTCCCACAGTACGTAATATCACAATGGTTGAAAGTGACTATTGTTCACTGTTTCCACCGTGACACCAGAATTCAGCATTGCTACCATGACAGCCCACACATGAACAGGGAGTCAGCCGTGAAAACAGCCAGTCTATGTATTCCTGGACCCACCCCTCATTCCTGTCTTGCCCATTCCGATAAAGAGCCAGAGGATTCTCTGCTAATGCTGTGGACAGCAACAGTAAGAAAGCAGCTACTGCTGACCGCACTGCCTGACCTTCTGCTAGGCTGAAGGACTTCCACACTCCCAATTCCTTTTTTTTTTAATTTAAGTTCCCTCTTCCCACTAATAATTCCAATGGGGTGGGAGGCATGTGCATGCCTGGATACAACTTAGTACGGTGGGGGGGGGGGGGAACAAACTCAGATACTATGGTGATTAGCACAGATCTGGAGAGAGATTAAGGGAATTGGACAGGACAAGAAACCTCAGGTGTGGGGGGAGTACAGAAAGCACTGGAAATGCACAGACTGACCCAATCTGGTCCATTTCGTATTTTGTGTTGTAATTGATATTAATATATTTGAAAATGTAGAAAAACATCCCAAAATATTTACAACAAATTTAAGTTGGCATTCTATTATTGTTTAACATTGCAATTAAAACTGCAATTAATCGTGATTATTTTTTTAATTGAATTAATTTGTTTTGAGTTAATTGTGTGAGTTAACTGCAATTAATTGACAGCCCTGATGTACAGTAATTACAAGGCTGAGCTGGGAAAGAAAAATCTACAGAAATGGGTTTGACTCCTTAACTTCCACCTCATTTCATAAGTGACTGCACAAGTATACCTGCACAGAATTCTACTGACTTTAGAGCAGGCCTGCACAACATGCGGCTCGCGATGGCGGGTGAGGGAGGGGGGCTGAGGAAATGAGCGGGCGGGCAGTGGCGGGGAGGCAGGTGAACCGGCAGCGGGGGAGGGGGGCTGAGGAAGCGAGCGGGTGGGGCAGTGGCGGGGGGGGCAGGTGAGCCAGGAAAGGGGGGGGGGCTGAGGAAGCGAGCGGGCAGGCAATGGCAGGGGGGCAGGTGAGCCGACAGCTAGCCCCAGCTCACCGCAGCTCCACCTCTGCCTCCTCCCCTGAACGCTCCGCCCCACTTCTCCCCCTCCCCCCTGCTTCCCATTAATCAGCTGTTCACGCAGGAAGCCTGGGAGGGCTGAGAAGCGATGCGGCAGCTTCGCGCTCAGGCCCAAGGAGGCAGAGGTGAGCTAGGGCAGCGACCGGTTCCCCTGTGCACCCCCCGGGTTACCTGCTGCGGCGCGGGTGGCCCTCCTAGCACCCCCCCCGCTCCAGCTCACCTCCGTCTCCTTGGGCCCGAGTGCGAAGCTGCCGCATCACTTCTCAGCCCTCCCAGGCTTCCCATGCTAACAGCTGATTTGCGGGAAGTGGGGGGGGGGGCTGCGAGCTTGGCCTGACCTGGTGCTCCAGGTGCTGCGCTGCGGCGGCGTGGCCCGGCTCCAGCCAAGCGGTGCGGCTGTAGCGCCACCAGCCAGCGCGGTAAGGGGGCAGGGAGCAGGGGGGTTGGATAGAGGGCAGGAGAGTTTGGGGGGGTGCTCGGAGGTGGGGGGGATCAGAGGGCAGGGAACAGGGGGGTTGAATGGGGGCAAGGGTCCTGGGGGGCCATCAGGAAGGAGGGGGAGGTTGGATGGGGAGGCGGGGGGCAGTCAGGGGAAGGAGTTCCAGGGGCAGTCAGGGGACAGGGAGAAGGGGGGGTTGGATGGGGCAGGGGTCCCGGGGGGCCATCAGGAATGAGAGGAGGAGTTGGATTGGGCGGCAGGGGGCAGTCAGGGGACAGGGAGGGGGGTGGATGGGGCAGGGGTCCCGGGGAGGGGGGGCGTCAAGGAACATGGGGGGTTGGATGGGGCAGGAGTCCCGGGAGGCAGGGGCGGGCCACGACCCCATTGTGAGGTGAGGAGGGAACTGGTTGTTTAGATTTTGGCAGCTCATCACTGGCCGGAGGGGGTGAGGGGCTGAGGAGGCAAGCGGGTGGGCAGTGGCAGGGGGTGAGTAGGCGAGCCGGGGAGAGGGGGGATGAGAAGGTGAGCGGGGGGGCAGGTGAGCCCAGGGGCTGAGGAGGCGAGCGGGCAGCAGTGGGTGGGGGGCTGAGGTGGCAAGCTACGAGTCAGTGGCTGACCTGTTCTACTGATCTGGTCTGGCTCCTATCCCCTCTCCAAGGTTGCAGCTGTCTGGCGGTGCCTGCCTTCCACTTTCATTCAACAGGGCAACTGATTACAAAGTGGGGGGAAGATCTTATTCTACTTCTAGCAAAAAGACATTTTTCTTTTACCTTAATTATACTACCTTAGGGGCAGGCTACAACATATTACCAAGGTTCAATACAGCTGTTTTGGTGGGGCGGTGCTGGGGAAGGAGAGTTTGTTTCCACGGGGCGGGCAGCGCTTGTAGGGGGGTTTGTTTCGGGGGGGGGCTGGGCGGTGCTGGGGGGGGGTTTCGCAGGGTGGGCGGTGCTGGTGGGGTTATGTTTCAGGCGGCTGGGCGGCACTGGGGGGGGTTATGTTTGGGGGGCTGGGCAGCACTGGTGGGGGAGGTCGGCGGGGCCAGGGGGGTTTCGGCCCTCAGCTAGTTTCTTTGGAATAATATGGCCCTCGCCGCTTTACGAGTTATGCAGGCCTGCTTTAGAGGGTTATGCCAGGGCACAGGGTCCACTTGTGCAGAATCTCTGGCCAGGCAGGCCTATAGCAGGAAAAACCCAGGTTACAATAGCAACACTAGGTAAATGAAAGTTATATTATAGCGAAGTTGTACCAGATAAAAACTGAAGCTGAAAGCAGTATAGGAAAATATACTGTAGTGCACCCAACCTCCACTGACAGCTGGTTGGACTAGACCAGTGGTTCTCAACCAGAGGTACACAGAGGTCTTCCAGGAGGTACATCAACTCATCTAGATATTTGCCTAGGTTTACAACAGGCTATGTAAAAAGCAAAGTCAGTACAAACTAGTATTTTATACAGACAATGACTTGTTTATACTGGTCTAGATACACTATACACTGAAATTTAAGTACAATATTTATATTCCAATTGATTTATTGTATAATTATATGGTAAAAATAAGCAATTTTTCAGTAATAGTGTGCTGAGACACCTTTTGTATTTTGATGTTTGATTTTGTAAGCAAGTAGTTTTTAAGCAAGGTGAAACTTGGGGGTCCACAAGACTAATCAGACTCCTGGAAGGGGTACAGTGGTCTGGAAAGGTTGAGAACCACTGGACTAGATAACAGCAGCTCTTTAAAAGACCCATCAGTTTGCCCAGGGGTTAGAAGACAGGGCTGAGCCTGGAGTCAGAGCTCCTAGATTCCATTCACACCTTTGCCACTAACTCTGTGGATCTGGGCAAATCCTGTAGGGCCATGTTGCCAGATGCTGCTTCCAAGGGTTGAGTATCCGCTTTCACACACTTCGGTTTCGGAAATGTGGAACCCCCGTGATCAGGGGTCACTTTGGAAAATGCAGGTCTTGGCTTCCCTGCTTTTAGTTTCACCAACTGCAAAGCTGGGCTGTTTCCTTCACAGACGGGGCACTGGGAAGATTCACTCGTTCATGTACGAAGTACGATCATTATTACTAGCCTCGTAGGCGCTATGCAAAGGCCCGCTGCTGCTGCTCCCCGGAAAGAGAGCGGCCAAGGCCAAAGGTAGGTGTGCGCTCCCCCCACGCTACCACGAGGAAGTGCGGAGAGATCACAACGGGGTTTCCCCCGGCCACCCCCGCAGCCCTTGTTTTCCTCCAAGCGCGATTCCCCGGGGAAGGGAAAGCCCGGGGATCCGGAGCAGGGACCATGGGGCGCGGGCGGTGCTGCCAACCCCCTTCCTTCCTCACCCACGCCTGCGCTCCCCACGCAGGATAGAGCCAGGGATTCCGGGGGGGGAAGGAGGGAAGCAGGGCGACACCCCCCCGCGGTCAGTAGCTGGTGCTGTGAAAGCACAGGGGCGCTCCTGGGCGGGCATGCTGGGGGGCGCTGCCCTCCCTTAGCCACAGAGGCTGGGGGGCGGTCACACCCCCTGACCGCGGCGCTGCGGGCTCCTCCTCCGCCTAGACCAATCCCCGCTGCCTTGCGCGGCGGCACTTGCGTTCATGGGCTAAAGGGCCGAGCCCTCCGCCTTCTCCTACCTGAGTAGCCACCGCTGCTCAAGGCGCTTCCCAGCCTAACGTGGCACCTTCCGCCTCATTGTCTGCAGCCGGAGACGGGGGAGCGCGGCAGGAACCCCCCCACCTCCCCGGGCTGTGCCTGGGTGGAGTAAGGCGGGGGCACCGCCCCGTCCCAACTCTGTTTGTAAACACACTCCACGTGCACGCTGCCTCCTAGCGATTCACCATCGCTTTACGGCCCAGCCGCCGCCCTCCTCCCTGCTCAGGAATAGGGCGCTACGCCGAGCGCTTGCGGAGGCTCCGCCCGAGGCCACCAGGCGCCCGCAAAGCAGCCGCGGTGGGTGCAGGACGGCCCTGTCTCGCGCCTGCCGACACAACGTTCCATCCGCTCCCGGGGGGCAGCCCACCCAAAGCACGTTAATAGCGTTCCAGCTCCTGCTGCGCTCTAGCAAGGAGGAGAAGTGGGGTAGGGATGCACCCATGACCGTCTGTGAAATCCATGGGAGCTTTGCCATTCATTTCAATGCCAGCTGCATCTCTCTGCCTCTGCAGGGCACCTGGCAGACAAACATTTGGTCCTCCAGCAGGCCTCCCGTGAAAGTAAGAACTTGCCAGTGAAACTGACTCCATAACTAGTCCTAGCCTAAGACCAGAGGACTTCTAATCAGGGAGCAGATTACCATGGAGAGTGACATAGGTTTTCCAAATTCTTTCCTTTTCAATAGTCACTTGATGCTGCATGACTCCCACCACTGCAGGCTGAAGGGAGTGACATGTTACACCTCCCTGGCCAAGGCACAGTGGAAGCATTCACTGTTTGATACCATTTCCTAGCCTGGTCACAGGGAAAAGGTAGAGGTGGATCACTGAATGCATACGTCTATGGAGAATAATAGGGGATTATGTGGAAGAAGGAGGGGAGGCTAGGCAATAGCAGCAGGAAAAAGAAGTGTTCCACCAGGAAGAGGAAAAAAGACCATTGTCTTAGGGGGACAACAGCTTGTCCTTGACTGCCTACCAAACCTGTCTGCTGATCATGGCAAGGCAGGAAACTCTGACAATCCCACCACCCCTGCCTTCCTTTTCTTACACTCATGGTTACTGGTTCCTCTGATCCTGTCCTGCCTCACTCTACCACTTCCCCCATCTAAAAACAAAAATCAGGGCCCAGTTCCTCACAGGTGTTTAGACTCATAACTTCCATTAACAATCTGGGCCCATTGAATTAGCCAGCTGTGCCCATCCTTCACCACATTCACTCTCTTTCATGTTATATTCCCTTCCCCAGCTCTTCCTCATTGGTGCCTTTTAGATGGTGAATCCTCTGCAGCAGGGACTGTCTTATTTATATTTGTGCAGCCCCCAAGCCCCCCTGAAGTCTTCGGGCACTTGTCTAATAAATATTTTTTATTACCATTCCTAATAATAGCAACGGAGGTACATTTGTACACACGCATTCTAGTTCTGGCACTCCTTAATAGCATGAAGAATGCCAAAGAATAAATTATCCAAACAACAGTGGAATCAGCTGAGAAGCAAGTATTCTGCTGCTGGCTTTGGAATTGCTTTGACACAGGGTGGGAATAACAATTACAAGCATCACCATTTTGCTAATTTAAGGCACCTGTAGCGAATAGGAACACAGGAACTCACCTGAATTTCATTTCAGCCTATACACATACATTGAGAGATAATTAACACTTTAGTTATAGGACTGACAACTTTACAAAGCAGATAGCCAACAACTGTGACACTAAGCACATGAATGATCCCAGTTAAGTAAAGTTAATGAAATATGCTAACATGTTTTGATGGCTAGGAGCCTATATAAATATTACTTTTGCACACTTTAAATAGAAATTGATTGCTTAATACAATTGTAGTGAATGATGTCTGCTTCACCTTTTTTATTTCTTTAGCTAAGAAAAATCACACAATGTAATAATAAACTCAAGCACCAAGTCCAAATGATGTTCTGTTTGGGAGTTGCTTTAAAAAAAAATAAAAAGGACTTTGTCCTGAGCTGAGCTAAGGAGAAACTTTGTAGATGAAAGTTTCTGGGCCCTAAAATAACCTATGCCTATGAGAGAAAAGGCCACAGAAGCAGTGCTGGAGCTGGAGGCATTTGGGAAGTCTGCTGAGGTACATGAGATCTCTCTCTGCTGTCTGGGATCTGCTCCCTGAAGTCTGTAGCCTACATAATCATTATAAGATCCATACCTTAGTCTTTCCTACCTCACTGAGGGACTGACAGAATGTGTTTTCAGCAAAAGAAAAAACTATGGATTTTACTACATTTTTTTTCCTTTTCACCTCAGTTTTTATATGGAAATTGAAGGTAGTCACCTAAATTCAGTTCAGAGGAACAGTTTTATCTGTTGAAGCAGCCGAGTAATTTCTTCTAATGGACTTTAATCCTAAACCATTTAATCTCTCCACCTGTGCCTCTGAGTTACTGTAAATTTTTAACTATTACTTTATCAGAACAGCTAAGGATTGTCTCCTCTGAAACTAAATTCCTAGAAGTCAAACTTTTATAAGATTTATTTCTGAGTCAAAATCATTATAAAAGCAGTTTTCCAACAGTTTTCTTGGAACTACATTTTGACAGACCTGAAAATTAGCTGCACAATTAAGCTGATGCAGAATAAGACTGAGGCATTCTAGCGCTAAGTCTAAAAACACAGTTTCAGCTTCCCTCTCGCTTCAGTCTATCCTGAACCACAATTTTCCTTATTGAGTATTTCTTTCATGGAGGGTAGCCGTACACATCATTTCCAATGCTACCTTCCTGAAGGAGGACTTAAGAGCTGCAGGTGAAAGATTCTTTGAATAGTGGAAGTCTGGGGAGTCAATGACATTATTGCACTGACAGTTCTTGTGATGTGTTTCCCCAGACACTTCTACTGTAATGACTTTGATTCAGACTCTAAAAAGAATGTTCATATGCCTTGGATTCTGCAGCTGCTGCAATGCAAGCAGTTCCTATTGGCCTTTTCAGGAGTTGCTCATATGCAGTGGGTGCACAATCAGGCCCAAGCAGATGAGAAAGGGTGAAAAATGGAGAGGAGGGAGAGAGCAGCGCTGGAATTATGCCAGCATTGAGCACTTCTACATAGCTCCCCAAGGAGCCCAAGTACCTTTTATGATGGCAGGTCTGACTATATCACAGTGGGTCCCTCAGAATTGGCAGCCAAATTCCAATACTAGAGAAAATAGTTGAAGTCATATGCCTCAAGCCTTTTGGCAAAGGTTCAGGAACTCAGAATCTTACCAGACAAGATTCATACAGTGACCTACTGAAAATAACTGTAGTTTGAGTCTCACACACTGTTTTTCAATTTGCAAAACTCCTGCAGAAGGGCCACAAAATCACCAATCACTTGGAAAAGGCAGAACTGTTTGCACAAATAGTAGCCAGGAGAGGGGGAAACTGCAGTATTGCTAGCCCTAGGCATTCAAAAGGCATGCATCAGGCTCCCTAGAAATCATGAAATTGGCTTAAAAACATGCCATTTTGAAATATTGGATTTTGCATTTTTTCTTGGTCTTCTAGATTTTGAACCATTAGAGGTTACATTTTCAATCTTTTCTCTGCAACAAGGGTAGAAACTTACATTAGAAGAAAAAAAAACAAGCAAGCTGTGATCCAGGTGTATTTACCCCAAGGTCTAGGGCTTTAAGAAACTCCCTCCCACCACCAAATATTGTGGATTACAATTAAAAAAAAAATCACAGCATTGTAAGACTGTCAATATTGACTGCTTAAATTGGCCTGTAAACTAGTTAACTGCACACAAATTGATACTTATAGATCCAATCAGTGCCTGCAAATTCAAGCTCTGTTGGCACAATTATACAACCATTATTGAAAAATTAGTTTGTTAAGATGATTGTGGATGCAGTTATATTTGCCACTCTGGTTTAGTCAGCTTTCCATTCATCTTTGCTTGATGACAGTAGTATAGTTGTCACCTGCCAAATACAATCACTGAAAGATTAATAGAATACCACACCTTCTCCCAAAATGTTTTTTGTTTTGTTATAAAAGCTATCAAAACATTTTTGAAAACCTAAGAATAATATAAATGTTTCCTTGTTTTTATTTTGATTCAGTGGAAAACATTAAGAAACCAAAACAAGCAAACACTCACGTAGTATGCCAGCATTGTGCTAATGCATGAAAATTGGAAAGTAAAATGTACTAGAAACTGACTAGCCTATGTTCATTGTCCAAACTTAGAGAAATGAATAAGGCAGCACAAAGAGTGAAGAATAAATCAGATCTTGAAAATGCTTTCAGTTTTAATAATCTAAGGCATATGATTGTGTTACTCCAGTTTTACATCAGTGTAACTCAACGTATTGGAGATGAATTTGAACCCTGCCCCCTTCAAACTCATCCTGTTTTTTGCTGGAGGGGAGAGATCATTATTCCTACTCTTAGGACAGGGGTGACCAACCTGAGCCTGAGAAGGAGCCGGAATTTACCAATGTACATTGCCAGAGAGCCACAGTAAGACATTAGCAGCCCCCCCATCAGCTCCCCCATCCTGCTCCTAGCACCTTCCACCCTCCGGCAGCCCCACTGATCAGTACCTCCCCCTCCCTCCCCGCACCTCCCAATCAGCTGTTTTGTGGCATGCAGGAGGCTCTGGGGCGGGGTGGGGAGCAAGGGCACAGCAGGCTCAGGGGACGGGACGGGAAGGGGTGGAGCGGGGGCAGGGCCTGTGGCAGAGCCAGGAGTTGAGCAGTGAGCACACCCCCCTCCCCCCCGGCACATTAGAAAATTGGCGCCTGTAGCTCCAGCCCGAGAGTCGGTGCGTATACAAGGAGCTGCATATTCTGAAGAGCCGCTTGTGGCTCCGGAGTCACAGGTTGGCCACACCTGCTCTTAGGAGGTGCTTAGCTACTATGATGATGGACACCAATGTAAAAGCCAACAGAGGAGGGACACTTCTTGTATTTATTTTAGCTCTTAATACCATTAGCCATGTGATGAACTAGAATGATGTTGTTCAGCATGATGAGTTTTCCCCTGAGATGTCTTTTTAACCCCTACTTTATTGAGATATCCAATATTTCAGTTAATGTTAATGCTTGTTGGAGGCAACAAATTCCCATGTGTGGCTACTTTGATGAAAAAGCTAAATAGCTTGAAAAGTCTGTCTCTTGACTATTTGTCAGACTAAAAGTTATCATCAGTTCAGGAAAGTTTCCAAGCATAAAGAAAAAAAAATGAGTGGCAACATCTAGGAGAAATTGTTTTTGCTAACACCAAATATCTATCTGTCTAACCATTTGTAAATCTGCTATTTGACTTCTTGCCTGTAGGAAATGTTGAAGATAATAAAATACAGGTACTTACATATAGTATTTGTTTTGGATAGTACTTGAAGGTTTAGGACATTTGCAAATAATCCATCATTATCTCTTTTCTCCAAATAATATTGCATAAACCGGATTAGAGATCTCACAATGTGATATCCTGATAGAGGTTGATCCAATGGCCGGACTCCTATTGACTTCTATGAGCATTAGATCAGGCCTATAGTGGTGAGCGAGCTAGTAAATGAAGGTGTCACAGACTAACACGTAGCGATAAAGATTTAGTAGGACACTAGCCAAGAGTGCAAGACACTGAATTAGCTCAGAAGGGGATGGGAGAATACATGGTACAAAAATTAAAATAAACATATAAGTCATGCCAAAGTTCCACCAAAACCAGCAAGGGATCACTATAGCACTATGATACAATGTGTAATGAGTTACTTATTGTGTCCAACTTGTCAGCGGCTTCCAGTTTATCCCCCTCTATATTCCCCACTTTCACACCCTTAGTAAGTAATTGCCAATTTAGCAAGACAGCAAAGTGATCCTCCAGCTTTACAGGGCAAATCTGCTGGATAGCAGTCTAATGAAGAGAGTTTTTAGACTAGACTTTTCCCCATGAAGTGGCTATATTATAACGACGGTATTACTGTTACATACTGATGCGAAATTCAAAAGAGACAATAAAAGTGTCTCAGATTAGCCTTGTTTAGTTTTAGCTGCCTGTAAGGAGAATATTAGCCTGTATTAATGGATATAAAATTCTTTAGATAGAGGCTTGTCTCCTACTGATGCTACTGTAATTCTGATGTGGAGTTGTCACAAGCCAATATTATACAAAATATAATATATACATATTATATAAAATATAATTGACTACATCAGACAGATGTTTTATCCTCAGTGAGGGGAAGAAGTGTTTAAGATGCAGACTTCTGAAAATAATTACAGGGAAGAATTCAAGCTGGTACTTCTAAATGAACAAAATCTTGCTTGTGTGGACACTACAGATAATAGCTGCAATATTAAATAAGTCCCCAAGTGGGAGAATGCCCTGGAGATTCATTCTCACAGTGTAGAAAGCTGATTGCTACACTTGTCTGATGGAAGTTAATCTAGACCTCAAAGTCAAATCTGTGTTCTCTGTAGAGAATTTAAAATGTTATCAACATTTTTAACAGCATTAGGAAATTATCCTCATTTTAAATACATATATAGCCAATGAAACAAACCAACCAAGTGCATGTGAGAAGTCTCCAGCATGCTGGCCCTGGCATGCTCAGTACTGAGAGTGGTGTCCTCTTGGAGTGACAGACAATGTTCCACCATCACTGATCCTTTGCACACTGTTGGTCAGGAGCAAAAATTGACCAGGCAGAGGAGTCCAAATGCATTCCTCACAGCTGCTGTTATCTTCCTGCGGAGGTGCCTCAGGAGACTGGAGGAACTTTTAGGGTATCAAAAAGATGAAGAGATGACTTGATTGTGGTGAGTAAGTACCTTCACAGGCAGAAAACACCCTGGGAGAAAAAAAAAGGGAGGGTCTTTCATCTAGCAGAGAAAGACAGAGCAAGAACCAGTGTCTGGAAGTTGAAGCCAGACAAATACAAATCAGAAACAAGGCACACATTTTTAACCATCAGTTTGTTAACACTCTCATGAACCACCCCCACGAACGTTCACTAGGCTGCTGTTCTGGACCCAAACTCACTCCAAGAGCCCTTTGGGCATCAAGTATCAGGGGGAAGCCGTGTTAGTCTGTATCTACAAAAACAACAAGGAGTCTGGTGGCACCTTAAAGACTAACAGATTTATTTGGGCATAAGCTTTCGTGGGTAAAAACCTCACTTCTTCAGATGCTTTTACCCACGAAAGCTTATGCCCAAATAAATCTGTTAGTCTTTAAGGTGCCACCAGACTCCTTGTTGTTTTTGTAGATACAGACTAACACGGCTTCCCCCTGATACTTGATGCCCAAAGGGCTCTTGGAGTGAGTTTGGGTCCAGAACAGCAGCCTAGTGAACGTTCGTGGGGGTGGTTCATGAGAGTGTTAACAAACTGATGGTTAAAAATGTGTGCCTTGTTTCTGATTTGTATTTGTCTGGCTTCAACTTCCAGACACTGGTTCTTGCTCTGTCTTTCTCTGCTAGATGAAAGACCCTCCCTTTTTTTTTCTCCCAGGGTGTTTTCTGCCTGTGAAGGTACTTACTCACCACAATCAAGTCATCTCTTCATCTTTTTGATACCCTAAAAGTTCCTCCAGTCTCCTGAGGCACCTCCGCAGGAAGATAACAGCAGCTGTGAGGAATGCATTTGGACTCCTCTGCCTGGTCAATTTTTGCTCCTGACCAACAGTGTGCAAAGGATCAGTGATGGTGGAACATTGTCTGTCACTCCAAGAGGACACCACTCTCAGTACTGAGCATGC